>NW_009954619.1:116078-120293 GCF_000747805.2 Chaetura pelagica
GGGGGGCCAGGCAGGGCAGGAGGGGCTGTTGCTCCCCCGGAGCTGCTGAGCCTGGAGCCCCGGCCCTGCCAGGGTCTGTGCTGGGGACACAAGTGCTGCTTTGCACACCCTGCCCTGAACCCAGGGCACTTTCCTGCTGCATCACACACCAAGAGACCTGCTCCTGCCCACCTGGCAAGTTTAACAAGATTGGTCCCCCTGTGTATCTTCCCTAAAGCTATTGCCTTTAATCCAGCTACTGAGAGGATTATGGTTTGTGTACTGGGAAACAACGAGGTCTGCATTGCCAGGGACCTGCCCAGGAGCTGCCCCTGCTTCTGTCTCAAGAAAGTGAAACACACTGCTCTTGGGTGGGGAACAGGGCAGGGGGAACGTGTCTTAAACCTCTTTACTGCTACTTTCTGATTTGTGCCATCTCTCTTGCAGCATGAATGACACCTCATGGTCCAGCTTTCCAAGTCCACAAAATTCCCTTACCTTAAGCTTGTGAATTTTCCAGCTTTGTTTCATTTCCTCAGTCTTCTTTTTCCTCTTTTCTTTTTCTTTTTTTTTCTATTTTTTTTTTCTTTTTGCCATAAGTTTCTAAGATTATTTAGCAATTTACAGGTTAATACACAACCTGCTGCTTCAAATAGTAAGGTAAAAGCTGCCATTAATGACCTGAAATGAGTATTTTGTTTTCTCTCCGCATATGGAAACACAATAAAAAGATGTAATGAAAATTAACTGTCAGACATTAACCACAAAGAACAGCATTTCTTCCTATGACCTGGAAGATGCACCAATGCCACCACTTAGGCCACTTCAGATACTGTATCCAGCTTTAGATCAGTAACAGGATGTTCACAGTTACTCTCAAACAGCACAGAAACGTTTACACGTTGCTGGAAGAGTAAAAACCCCTCATCTTTGAACTGCTCTCAGTGATGGGAGATCCATGAACCTGCATGTCCCCAGGGCATCCCTTCCAAAAGCAAACCCCCCCATGTTTCTGTTTTTAATAAACCTACTACCAATTGATGAAGTAAAAAACTCCAAGTCTTTATGTTCTCCATCACAGCCAGGCTAAAACCTGACCCAGCTCAGACAGCCTCACAGCAGTGGGCAGGGCTGAGGAGCCTGCCTGGTGCCTGCAGGGCAGCGGGTCTGGGCTGCACCCCAGGGCCCTCAGGAGCCTCTGCTGGGCACAGGTTTTAACCAATGGTCAAAGTTCCATGAAGTTCTCGATGTTGCAGTCTCTGCCGTTCCCAAAATGGGAGGTGGAGTGAATGAGAGCTCAAGTTGAAGAAGAATTCATAGTTGAGTTTCTGCCCTGCTCCTGATAACATCTGGGTATGCTGAAGGAAGTGTCCGTGGGTGTCCTGTCTGAGCCGGGTGAATTGTCCCACAAGTGCTGCACAGCAGCACCACTGCCCTGCTGCACTGGTGACAGAAAAACGTTTAGGAGTCCAGTGGGTGGGGAAGAGTAGGGAAGGAAGCAGAGTGTGCACCCTGCAGCCCTCCTGAGGGGGTCTCTGCAGGGGCAGAGGGGCCCACCCCCCAGCCCTGTGCCCGGATCCCCTGGCAAGGGTGGGCAGGAGCCCTGGGAGCCCCTTGGACCACCTGGTGCACCTGGAGCTGCAGCTCAGCCCCATCCAACTCTAACTGCCTCTCTTCAGAGACACCATCTTCACCTTGGTGGGGCATTACCAGATGGTATTTTTCTTGCAAAATTCCATGGCTAAAGGGAAAAAAGATCTTGTGCAATATTTAATATTTCCTATTCCAGATGCTTTGACTGATGCTCTGCTCTTTTCCTCTCATGTTAAAGGTTTATGAATGGGGATCATGACATTAGGACTAAAGAGATAATCTGCTCTCAGCATTTTAAACTTTTGCTAGTTTTAATTAAGGCATTGCAATTAACAACTTCACCTCAGAGCATGTTTATTTTGCATTGTCTCTATTGCCAGTGCTGCTTTCCAGCTGCTCAACATAAGTGAAACAGCTTCATTTGAAAACTGGGGTTGTTCTGAGAGCTAACCCAAATGATTCATTCTTCCAAGAGCAAATACAAGGAGAGATTTCACGGATCAAGATATGCAGAAAACTATTTCATATGTGGACCTAATTTCAAAGAACCCTGCAGCACTTACCATGGCCAGGTCTAGGATCCACTTCCGCAGCGTCAGAACGTACCAGCCCCCCCAGATCTTACAGGATGTGAAGGGTCATGGCACTGAAAATTCTAGGGTAGTGCAGCTTTGGAAACTGCCTGGAGACTCGGATTTTTCTCAAAACATCTGGAAAAAATCTGACTGAAGCTTCCTGACAGACTACATAATCTAGATAAAATACAGCGAGTCCTGGTTGAAGTACTAAGTGTTGCTATTTTTCACACTGTCTTTGGGTGGAGTTTCCCAAGAGCTGCTCCAAAGCACAAGACTTGAGATGTAAGCCCAAATCCTATTTTTAAACAAAACAACACCATGATACACAGCTGTGATCATTGTAGCAAGTACAGCCTGCCTGGGTGGGAATCAAAGAAAAAAGATTCATCATTTCAACCCTGCATCTCTAGCAAAGATGTAAGTTAAGAACTGGTCTTACTCCTTGTCAGTTGTGGGCCTTCTAAAGCTACACAGGGAACTTACTTCTGGTGGTGGTTCTACTGGGATCCCAGAAGCCAGCATGTGAATGCAGAATGTGGCTGAAAATGAGTGACAAAACCCAGGTGATGGCACAGCTGCTGGGCACAGCCCCAGCAAATGAACCCAGGTTCCCAGCCCGCCGAGGACACACGACTGCGTGGAGCGGAGCCCACGTCGTGGTTCCACTGAGATGCAGAATAAACAAAAGGAGAATGACATCTGAAACAAAGAAAAGATTGCTGCCAGAGGGCCCCACGTCTACAGACACTCGTTTCTTACAGGTTTTGTCTCTCAGATGTGACTGTTGTCCAAAACCCTGCAGGCTCCAGAATGAACCTTTTCTCAGAGCCTGGAGTGTTCGTGGTGCTTCTTGCTCACATGGAGTCTCTGCATAAGGATGAGTTTACACTGCAGCTCCACTGTGTGCATATTAATTAGATCCTTCTCCTCTACCTGATGATCTGTTTCCACAAAAAACGTGTAAGAATTCAGTTACATTTAAGATGTTAGTCCCCTCTTCCCCCTGACTCCATCTAGAACTGGTCAGGGGATTCACATCAGTGCAGTGGAGCACTGCACCTCCATGCAGAGCTGCAGAGGGAGCTGAATGAGCCCTGTCTGATTTCCAAAAGGCAGCTTAAAAAATTACCTTGTGCAGTGATGATGGGATATTCCAGGCATGTCTGCAGAGGGTAACTGTGGTAGATCTGGTACCTCAGGAACACAAGGAAGCTGAACAGGAAGAGATAAACCAGTGTGACTTGCTGGTTTAACCTTTTTTTGTTGAGCCAAGAAGCTCCACGGGGTGTAGCTGTCAAACTGAGCAAACGAGTAGGAAGAGACAGTGCAAGCCTGATGGTGTTGTAGCCTCTTTCCACTGCCCTCAAGCAGAATGTCACTTACAAACCCCCTGTCACCACTTATAACACCTCTTCAATGCACATCAGCACACGTGAGTGATTTTAAGAAGCTGGTGCCCAGAGGAGCCGTGGCTGCCCCATCCCTGGGGGGGGTGGAACTAGAAGACCTTGAAGGTCCCTCCCAACCCAAGGCAGCCTGGGATTCTATGCACGACCTGGCTGGATGCTCTGGCCACCTCCAGCCCTCAGCTTGGGCAGAATGAGGCTTCTCAAGGTATTTTCTCTCACACGCTTGTACCCACAGGCGTGTGCGCCGAGTTTCTGCAGTTAGTTTCTATTTCATACAATCCTCTTTAAGCAAGATTTAGTTAAGTCTAGCCCATGTAAGCTTATTACAGACCTTTGGAGTTTTGCAAGGTTTGTGATTTTCCTAGAGAACCCTGGTGCTTCAGCCAGGGGGCCGAGGGCAGCCAGCCCGGCTGGTGCCGCCGCCGCACAGGGAGCCTGAGCAGCTCCAGCCCACAGCAGGGTCCTCTCCAGCAGCCTGGGCTGGCAGGTTAAGAACCCAGCTGCCTGGAAACGCTTCCTGAAACAGCCCACGGAACAGCTGCTGATCAGGTATGAGGGGGAAATTCTTCAATGTGAGGCTGGTGGCCCAGGGAAGCTGTGGCTGCCCCATCTCTGGCAGTGTTGAAGGGCAGGTTGGATGGGGCTTGGAGCAGCCT
>NW_009954619.1:121034-125665 GCF_000747805.2 Chaetura pelagica
AAGGGCAGGCTGGATGGGGCTTGGAGCAGCCTGGGCTGGTGGGAGGTGTCCCTGCCCATGCAGGGGTGGGACTGGGTGATCTTGAAGGTCACTTCCGACCCAAACTATTCAATTATAATCATTGATATAAAAAATTACCCTTGGGTTGTGTTTGCTTAGGAGCAGTGTAGGTCAGCTCTTGGTTTGGAGCTTGGATTCCAGTTTTCTCCTCCAAAGTGGTGCCTCCAGAGCTCCAGCTCCTGTGCTTTCAAGGTCAGGCTGTCTGGGCAGCTCCGGAGCCAATTCCTGCCACAGGGATGGTTTGGGCAGTGGCACTTCTGATTGCACAGAATGAAAAGTGCAGCAGAATGAGAAGTTCCTGAATGCTGGACTTGTCAGATGGTTGGAGACGGAGCAACTTCTGCAGAACATGCACCACCAGAATGGGGGGCTCCCCGGGTCGGAGCCCCTGCCCTGCCCTGGTCACCCCGGGACTCTCCTGTGCTCCAGCCCAGGGCCTGTGGTGACACTGCTGGCAGCTGGCAGCCTGTTGTTACACAGCATCTGTGCTTCAAGGAGTTCGCCCAAGCAGACATGAAGCTCCTGCAGAGGGTCAGGCTCAGCTGATGTGGATTCAAGTAGCTTGTAGAGTTTGTTGGAGAGACATCATCCTTCAGGAAAGGTTTATGGGTTTCTGTCTGGGCAGGATTTAGGAAAAGCAACTTGAGGCCCTCACAAATGATTGCTGGTTTCTAAAACCCACAAACAAAAAAATCCCCCCCTTCAGAAAACTAATGTCTGCTTTAGGGTGAACCTCAATTCAGGAATTCTCTCCTGTAGGGGGTTCTTTATAGTCAGCAAACATTGTGACTGTGTGTGCCTAATACACACAAATGTGTTTTCATCTCATGTTCATACATAATTATCCTCTCCCCTACTCTAGGAATCTTGCTGATAATGCAGCAGTTTTCACAGCATACTGCATCCTTCTTTGTAGGAGAACCCATTTACTTATTTTGTTTACTTTAGAGTAATTTAAAGGTCAAGAAAGTTTTAAGTATGGTTTCTAAGAAACACTCTTGGATTTACAGTCATCACTGATCATATAAAACAAAACTTTGAGATGCCAGCTGGAAACTGTATACAAAGACTGTTCTAAAAGTATGAGAAATACAGATTTATGTAGACTTACATATGTTGTGTTAAAAATCTATTTCACACTTTTTATTATAAGTGGAACTCAAAATGAGAACAGATGAAATTTGGAGGCACTGGAAACATCTCTGCACCAGGTAACAGTTAATATTAACAACCCTCAGAAAAACCAGAGAAAGCAATGTATCTAACTGAAGGATTAAATGAATATAGCTATCCTCTTGTGCACTTTAGCTGAAAGAATACAGAAAGTGAATTGTCTAAACATGTAAAATCTCTTGTTTGAGATCTGGCAGCAAAAGGGAAAAAAGCCTATGAAACTGAAGCACAAGTGATACATCACGAGAACCCTTTGCAAGAAGCTTACAGCACGATTTGATATCTACACAGTGTCTTTAATAAACAGAATTTCCACTGATTATTTAGAGGCTTCAATGATGTTATAATTTCTACAGTCTTTCTAAATGACTCTGCTTATAAAAATAAGGATTAGTTTGTGAAGTTAATTATGGTAAAAGAGAAATGATTGTTAAACTTGGGATGAAAATGGTGTCTAAGGCAGTTTGGATTGTAGAATCATTGCATCATCCTGGTTGGAAGGGGCCTTGCAGATCACCAAGTCTAACCATAACCTAAATCCCCCTGCCATAACCTGATTTACCCCCTCAGTGCTTAAATCATGTCCCTCAGCCCTATATCTACATTTCTTTTACACACTCCCAGGGATAGTGACTCCACCACCTGCCTGGGCTCCCCTGTCCAACCCCTCTTTGGGTAAAGAAATTCTTTTTAATACCCAGTCTACCCCACCCCTGGAGCAGCTTCAGGCCCTTTCCTCTCACCCTGTCATTATTCACTTGGGAGAAGAGCCCAACTCCCACCTCCCTGCACCCTCCTCAGGCAGTTGTAGAGAGCAATGAGGTCTCCACCCAGGCTCCTCTTCTTCACACTAAACAATCCCATTTTGGCTCCATTTCAGGGATATCTACAGGCTTCCCTGCTCTCATCTCTTGGGCTGCAGTGACCTGTGCAGGGAGGTACAGCTGAGGAGGGGGCAGGGTCCAAGGGTCTGTCTGTGCTGTCCCTGGAACCACTGCAGGCCCTGCCAAACCCACCAGGTGGGTGTGATTAGGAGAGGCACCACTGTGCTTTGGGAAAAGCACTATGAGTAGTTAGGAGAATTAGGCAGAAATTACAAATTGTTGTGATGAATCTGCATGAGTCTGGTGCATTTCCGGATGTGTTTGAAAAGCCATGTTTGCCAAGTGTGTTCAGAGCCCAGCAACTCTGGTGTAGATCAAAGGTTTGGTGAACGTCTCTCCAGGTGGTCATTCAATTTATACACTAAAAACCCAAACCCACTCAATACGTCATTCTTGATGGATGTGTGTGGCTCATCTTCAGAGGTGGGGGCTCCTCAGGGACTCAGGGAAGCAGGGCTGTATTAACTAGCCCTACCACTAGCTTCCCAAAAGGTTAACGTGGTTCTTCCTTGACAGAATTTAAGCCTGTTATTTTTACTGTTGTGTCTCACTCATGTGAACTACAAATGACTCCTTTCCTTATTCCAGAGCTGTACGTGTATCTCAGGATTGCTGCCTCCTTTCCAGGCTGCTTTTTCTTCTTCAACTTAGTCTTTTCAGTCTTTCCTCACAAGTGAAACCTTCCTGCTCTCCAGTTAGCATCCTTGCTTCTCTAGGCTGGGCTTAGTAGCTCACATCTTCAGAACAAGAGGTGGAAGGTCTTGTCCAAAGCTGGGAGAAGCTCTTCAGCTGAAACGGTGCCAGGGCGAAGGGATGTGGAAGGATTAGATCCTGCAGGATCAGCCTTCTTGTACCCTCCGGTTTGCAGGGACCGGCTGGGAGAGGGATTCTCTGGATTCACACAGAGCAGGCAGAGAGGAGAATATGGAATTAGTTCATGTCCCTTGAAACTAACAAGGGTTTGAGTAACACTGGTGCTGGAAGTGTCCTTCTCGGCGGTTAGTGGTGGGCACTGGTGCCATCTGGAGGTGAGGAGACTCCGTTTGCCTTCGTGCTGAGAGCCCCAGTCCTCAGGCGTTATAGGTGCTTGTCCATGAGCAGGGGCTGGGACCTGGCAGGCACTGGGCTTGTACCACTCATCTCAGCAGAGCTTGTGACCCACTGCAAGAGTGGGAGCTGCTCAGGAGGAGAACTCACTGCAGGGTGGGATCTGGCTCCTCTTCCTGCCATGTCTGAAGCTTTTTTTTCTGGAGACGTTTGTCCCCTTCACGCCTGGCTGTGGACAGTGAGCACACTTCTCTGCCACCTCTTGTGCTTTGGAACTGACCTCTGCTGCTGAAGTCTGATCATAAAAACGTATCACCTGAGTTGCAAAGTGTCAGTTTACACTTCTGCACCTGGGCTGGGCCAGAGGTTGCAGCAAGGCCTGTTGGATCAAGGCAATGCTGATGACTTCTCTGTTACCTCCACCTGGCACTGGCCATGGCCCTCCAGAAGCTGCACACAGTTCAAGAGGCATTGAAGGTTCTTTCTCCATGCTGTGCTGATGGCTGCACTTCCCTGCAGGTCTTAAACAAAACTTGCATCCATGTAATGAAGGTGCACTGGCCAACAGGCTCCAGGGTTTAGCTGGGTGATGGTCTCCCTGGCCAGCCACTGGTTTTAGGAACTATGAACTTGTGAAGTGCAAGGCTGAGGATGACAAGAGTGCAGGACAGGTTGCTAAGCCAGCAAAATGTGACACCTGCTTCCTTGTCAGTGAGTTTGCATCAGCTTCACCAGAAAAAATATTAAAAAAATAATAATGAGAAAAGGGAATTTGAGTAAATCTAAAGAAGCAAAAATGAAAACCAGTGTAAAAAACCCCCAGCAGGCAGGGGTGGAGAAGCACAGATCCTGTTTCATGTGCCTCAAATTTATTCTTCAGAGCAAGCTTAAATGTGCAGGTGACAAGAGGCTGATGAATCCTTGGCTAATGACATGAAATGCAACAATTTGCTGCATTTTATTGCCCTAATTGAATGTATGTCCATTTTGTTGGGACTCAGCTGGTCTTTGTGAGCTGTTTCTTTTCAGGAGATAAAAATTCAGTAAGAAATTGCCTTTTGCCTGTAGCCTGGTTCTTTGGGATGGCAGTGGCAACGTGACTGTGGAGTTGCACGGGCAGGTGGATGTGGCCCCACCTGTGCAGGGCCCAGTTGCCCCGAACACGAAGAGGGTTGTGTCCTCTGCCATCGCCGGACATCGTTGCTTTTGGGAAAGAAATAAACCAACACACCGATCCATGCTTGACAGCATTACAGGTGTCTCAGAAACAGATGGGGGAATTCCAGTGCTCGGAGTGGTTTGGAGCCCTCGGCTCGGTTGGCTGGAGCTCTAGGAGGGCAGGAGCTCCTGGTCCAGCCTCCCCCTCCGGGCTGCGGTGCCGGAGCTGCGGTCCATGCCCAGCAGGGCCCTGCCCAGCTCGGTGCCCAGCCGGCTGCCCGCGGCCTGGGCGGCCAGGGGGGGGAGGGG
>NW_009954619.1:125701-131009 GCF_000747805.2 Chaetura pelagica
ATGCCCAGCGGGGCCCTGCCCAGCTCGGTGCCCAGCCGGCTGCCCACGGCCTGGCTGCTCCGGGGGGGAACGGGGAACGTGGGGCTCGGCAGGGGCTTCTGCTCCTTCCTCACGCCCTGGAGGGAACACTGAGCATTAGCAGGTTTCAGAGTGACGCCTGTCGCCTGTCACCCAGGTACAAGTGCCTGGGATTTCGCTTTCGTATCATCTGTTTCTGCTTTTGAGTTCGGGTGTGCTTAAAAGTGTGATGCTGAGGGCAGGTGGAGGTGCTGCAGAAATACAGTGAGGCAGGGGGTGTCCCTGTCATCTCACGGGAGCACAGGGAGGTGCTGCAGGAGGTGCTGGATGGGCCTGTTCCAGGAGGGCCATGATGGGGGGGTTTGATTCTGATTTACCGAGTGGGCTGCATCTCAGCACGATGGCAGGATCTGGCAGGTGCTCACCCAGGAAGGTGGTTATCCTGGCACTTGTCTTTCTGTGCAGCTGTCAGCATTGAAACAGACTGAACATGTGCACACGGTGTGTTTCTTTGTGGTGTGGGCAGCAGGTGGATGGCACTTCAGTTCTCTTTTATTATTCCTAAATATTTTAGTCTTAAACCATTTGCTGATTCTCCTAAAATACACTTCAATTTCAAATATTAGCCTCACTCAAACTGATGAAAAAGCCTGGGTTGCATTTCAATGTTTCTTTGAAACTTACCATTTGGTCATAGTCCTTTAGGAAACTCCAGTTCTGGTACCTTGGAATAGAAGTAAGAAGGCAGTGTGAAGTGTTCTGTCTTTACATAAAATAGTTCACATTTGAATGCCTGTTTAACTGCTCAGCTGGACACTCCCAGCTTGCCTCTTAAACCTCCAGACTGTACTGAAACCTGTCCTCTCCGTGGTGAAGCCCGGGGTTGTCCCTGTGGCCACCAGAGCCCACACTCCACCAGGGGTTGGTCTTTTCCTAAAGGCAGAGGAGGACAGTGTGTCCACAGGGTGTTCCTTCTGCAAAGGCAGGTCAGTTAGCAAAGTGGAGACTCACTCCAGCAAAATTTGGTGCCACACTTTGAGGAAGACACAGATTCTTACTTTTTAAACTACTGATGCTCTGCTGGCAGAGATCTGGAGTCAGACTTGCTGCAGCAACTCCCCTGGCAGGGTCTGTGCAGCTGGGCAGCTGTGCTGGGAGCACCCTGAGGAGCCAGGGGGCCTGAGCTTTGCCCTTCAGCTCTGCTCTGCACCAGGGCTGGGACCACAGGGCAAGGCTACTGATGCTCTGTCCCTGGCTTTCCCTGGGACACAGCCCCCCGTGGCTGTGTGGGGCTGCAGCTGAGCTCCCTGCTGCTGCATCCCTGGGGCTGAGCTGCCCTGCACAGCAGGGACAGGAAAAGTGTGTCATTGCTGCTGTGATTGCTGCAGCAGCACAGGGCAGAGCCCCTCAGCTGTTTGATCTGGCTGTGCCAGCCACTGGTGGAGCACAACAGAGCTGGGTGATGGAGATGGTGCCAGTGACTGAGTGCTGAAGTATCAGGCATTTCCCTGCTGTGCCTTCAAGCCAGGCCACCAACACAGAGCAGCCTTTCCCCAGCATTGTCTCTGGGATGGGGATGTGGAGCTGAAGGACAGCTCTCCTCAGGCACACGCGGTGCAATGGGCCCAGCTCTAGGCACCTGTCCCTGCCGTGCCCCCTGCCCTCTGGCAGGAGCTGGGATGGGGAGCAGGACGTGCACCAGCCCTGTGCTGGGTGGCCCTTCCATGGCAGTGAGTTTGCACCAGGAGCCCAGGCTGTGGCCCGGGAGGCAGGCACAGGCTGAGTCCCTCTGGCTGCCTTAGCTGGGGAGAGGGTGTGGAACGTGCTGGGCCTCTTTGGGAAGAGCCTGGTGCTCAATGGGAGAGGAGCATGGCCAGCATGGCCTGGGCTTTGGTGGAGCCCCAGTCCTGGCACCAGCCTTTTCCTCAGGCAAGGGGAGCCAGACAAAGTGCAGATGTGTCTCTGGGGAAATCGGAGCTGAGGTTTGTGCCTCCCTCAGAAGGCTGAGGAGGATGGATTCTCAGGTGGTTTCTTTTCCCATCTTTTCTGAAAAACCCTGAGAATATTATTTTTCCTCCCTTTCCTTTAGTTTGGCCAGTGCACAGCTGGCACTGGATCTGATTTTACTTTTGCCAAGGATATTCTTTTAATAGGCATCCTGGTGCTGTGCACTGAGGTCTGGACATAAACACTCAAGATACGTGGCCGAGGCAGAGAAGGTCTGAATGCCCATCTCCCTCAGGCCCCTGGTGCACAGGCCAAGCTCAGGCTGTGTGTGAGACACTGCAGCCCTGGGGCATGGTCAGCAGAGCCACAGACTGGGAGGACAGAGCAGTATTTTGGCAGAACAGTCTGTTCAGCTTCCATTTCAGCCATTTCCAAAAATGCGAGAAGGGGCGATAACATCAGTGTGTCTGCAATAACTTACAAATGTTGGCACGTTTATATCTCCATTGTGGAAATCTCTGTGAAGCCCAGAGAGACTTGGCATGCAGCAATTTGCATCTCTTTTCAGCTTAAGCCCAGCACGCCAACGGATATTAGCATAGATTTTTGTCCAGCAAAGGAAAACAGAGGTGATATCACCTTAGAAATAAAGGTGTCAGGGTCTGATCCAAAGTCCCTGCAGCTGAAAATTTCCTTTGATAGTGTGGGCTTTGGAGCCAGCCCTGAGGCTGCCAGGGAGCATCAGACCCATTGTCAAGGTGGCTATAAGAGACGTGAACAGGAAGCAGTGACTTACCAGATTTTTCTTCCCCTCTGCTCAGCCTCCACAGACTCTCTCCAGATCTTGTCCAGATGAACCTGATCCTCCTGCAGTGCTGCCTGCTCCCCTGCCCGGGCCCCAGCAGCTGGTCCTGCAGTGGCAGCTCTGCTGGGCTGGGATGGAGCTGGGGATGGTTGCCCCAGAGCTGTGGTTTCTTGCTGCCCAGACCTAGCCCAGGTGTTCCTCCTGAGTCCAGAACTCCTTCCCAACGTGCCCATTTTGTGACTCATTCTGTCCCCAGTATTGTTAGGCATATTGTGGCTGTTGGGAAAGTTAAACCTGCTCTTGTAAACCCTCCTAAGGTTTTCTTTTACCTGCTGCTTTGCACTGCTGCCAGAGGACCAAGGCACACAGCAGCACTGGCAGGCAACGCTGGCACTGCTTTCCCTCCCCCTTATTTAATGCTCATTTCCCACTGCTGTATGCTGCTCCATTGCTGGAATGCTGAAGGAGACTTCATGGCAGCAGCAGCTTGGTAGGAAACAAGCCTTCCTGAAAGCCATTGGATCTTCAGCTGTAGCCAGCATGCCCAGCTGAGGAGGCACCTGCTGCTGATGCAGCTGAGACCACCCTCTGTTCCAGACCCTCAGAGCAATGATGTCTGCTGCAGGAGCTGAGGAGACCAAGAGGATTGGTGTTGTGGTTGTGTAGCAGAAGCAAAGCCCAAGAGCTGCTGGTTTCCCTGGTGTGTTTGCTGTTTCCCTTGGAAACAAGTCTGGCTTGTGAGTACTCACCAGAAAGGGAGCAGAGCCAGTGGGAAAGCTGCTGCAGCCTTGAACTCTGTTTGGGGTAGAGCTTATTTGTTTAAAATAAGGCATTGCTATGAATCTGTGCTTTGAAAGCTCATTATTTTCAGATTTAAAAAAGAGAGAGAAGCCAGAGATCATGAAAAGTCCATTTAGAGATTTATGCAGAAGGATCAAGCAACTGTCAGAAGTAGTTTTTAAGTAACTTCCAAGGACTATTAGAATACAAAGTGAGACTTTTCAAACCAGTGTCCAAAATGTCAGTGTTTGTCTTCACTGTCAGACTGTGGAGCTTTTTGTGGTATGAAGTCACTTCCTCAAGTACTTGTGACCTTGCAGGAAAACAGAGTATCTGAAGTATAAATTTCCTCTGAAATTCTTGACTGACTTGTTTTTGAGTGGTGTGGCTCAGCTCCAGAGGAATTCTGGCCTCTTGCTTCATCTTCCTGGTGAATGCTAATGAACTTTGAATCTACTTTTTTAGGGATTTTTTTTGACAAGCTGATTTGCCTGCAGTATTGGGAAATGCAGGCTGAACTTGGCAAATCATCTCTTTTAAAATAGTTACAACTGTGCAACAATCCAAACCCTTCATGTGGGCATGTTTGGGCAAGAAATACTTCTGGATTTGGAAAAACACTCTGACTTTGAAGCCTGCAATAACATAACTTAAGGAGAGGTAAACTCCACCTCAAATCACAATGTTTTCTTTGGGTTTGAATGAAATTTTAGTAGACTTTGTGTTCGTTTGCTTGGTTTTCTGAGATAATTGAAGTCTGAACAGGGCTTTTCATCTCGTCCTGCCAAAAAGCAAAACCAATTCATGTGTCCACACATCATTGTCATAGGCTGAAGAAATGACCTGTTTGCCAGCCTGGCCAGTTCCTTGTCCCTGTTCCTCCTGTGGAATCTGCTTATCCTGCTGCATCTGTTCCAGGATCCTCTCCAAGATGGAGCATGTGCAGCTGGTTGGAGAACAGGGTTCTAGTAACACCCAACTGCTTTAGAAGGAAGTGGAGGAACATTTGAAAGACCCAAGGCATGAACCAGTGCACATGGGCTTTTAGCTTCTGATCAGTTCAGGGAAGGATCCTGATGGGAAGTCTGTTCCTGTACGTGAACACTTAATTCTTGTTTACCAAGTTTCTGTGTTATTTCAAATCTGCAGCCTGGGCTGCTGGCTGGTGTCTGCAGGAGCTGGGGCTGCCCTGGATTTGCTGCAGGGCCACCAGGTGCCTCTCAGAACATCTCCCTGAACATGAACTTGCAGGTGAAAGCCAGATCTGTTGGTCAGAGACCCCACAGCCTCAGGAGTCCAAAGTGTTTAGGGCTTTTTAAAGTTTTAAACAGAATTATGAGACTGCATGTGGATATTGGACACTTCAAAGTGTTCAAGCCATCTCTCTGGAAATAACAGATGGAAATGGGATCATGGATGTTTAAATAAGTTGGGGTTAAAAAAAAACAAAAACAAAGTTGTAAAACTGCAACTTTGCAATGTAGCTGCTGTTCCCAAAACTGATCACTAAGAGCTGTTAGCTTGAAAATCACCCCATTTTCTACTGGGACCAGAAGTCATGAAGAGAGTAGTTATGCACCATCAAAGCACATCAAGATGGGTGCAAGGATGATGTTCTGGATGTTACTCCAGGTTCTTATGGAATGTACTAGTAGCCCATTTAAGCCCTTTACTAGATGAACAGCTCAGCAGAGCATCTGCAGCAACAAAAGTGTTTCCTTCATGTTACTGCCTGCCAGTCCAGCAACTAATCTGTTT
>NW_009954619.1:131816-137099 GCF_000747805.2 Chaetura pelagica
TGGTTGGAATTGGTCCATTTGCCATGTTGAAGCCCTTAATGGTGGCTGCCAAGAGGATGGAGACTCCCTGTTTGCAAGGAGTCACGGGGAAAAGTCAAGGGGTGATAGGTGGAAGTTGCTTCTGGGAAGATTCCAGTTGGACACCAGAAGAAAGTTTTCACTGTGCAAACAGCTGAACATTGGAATAATCTCCCCAGGGAAGTGGTGGATTCTCCAACACTGGGCACCTTTCAGGCTCAGCTTGACAGGGTTCTGGGCTGAGGCATCTAAACCATGTTCCTACAGAGAAAGGTTGGGCCAGGTGATCCTTGAGGCCACTCCCAGCCTGGCATCCTGTGGCTCCAGGAACTGATTTACTTCTTTTCATCCTGTAGCAGGTGCTGTTCTCTGTGGCTTCATGCCCTTTGAATCTGTGTCAATTGATACACTTTTTTTTCTTTTTTAATCTGGTTGGAGACATGAAACCTGAGAAAAGTTTTAGTGTCTCTGTAGGAGATGGTGCCTTTGCTTAGGAGTTTGGTTTGGTGACCCTCATTCTGAGGAAGAAATGGCCTGAGGCTGGTTGGTTGTTGTTGCCAGACCAGTGATGACATGCACTGCACACCCCTCTGTGAAAACTGTGGGTTATTTCCCCCTGTCAAAGGAAAAAAAGTGTAAAGAGGCTTTTTATGAAGGAAAAAGTGTTGGGATAACCCGGTTTTGTTTGACCACAAGAGGGTGTTGCAGCATCAGTTGTGCAGGACTTGAGCTGCTGTTTGGCTCTGCACACACTGCCCTGTTTCTGAAATACACAGTTCTGGAAATCGATTACTTAAATTAAACGTGTGAAGAAAATCAGGATTTGTATGCCAGTAGTTGGTGTCCTGGCCCAGAGGTAATTTCTGAACTGTCTTTTCTAAATATTGTTCTGCTTTTCATTGCACCCCAAGCCTGAAGCTTGAGAAATTCTCATTGATTTCCCTTTAAGACAGAGTTCAGAGTCATTCCAAAACATTGAAAAACTTAATGTCATTTGCTTTGTTACATGCAAGAACACTTCGCTGACAAGAAGGGATATTATAACAGGAGCTGAATATGCTTCTGCCTGGCTTGGAAGTGTCTGTTGACCCAGGGTTGGTGCTGCCCAAGTCAGCGAGGCTCTGGCCTGACTCTGTGCTCCTACTTGTAGGAATAAGGTCTGAAATCTTTTTTAGCTCATTTGTGTTTCCCTGGTTTCTCCTTGACATCCAAGTCCTCACCAGTATATATCCAGTCTTCCTAAGCCACCAGTGTGTTGGGATACTTCCCTACCAAAGTTCTGATCCCCAAGGACTCTTGCCAGATGTCCATGTCATGAAAGTCAGCAAGGCCCTGACTCTGTGCTCCTACTTGCAGGAATAAGGTCTGAAATCTTTTTTAGCTCATTTGTGTTTCCCTGGTTTCTCCTTGACATCCAACTCCTCACCAGTATATATCCAGTCTTCCTAAGCCACCAGTGTGTTGGGATACTTCCCTACCAAAGTTCTGATCCCCAAGGACTCTTGCCAGATGTCCATGTCATGTTTTGTATGGGTCAGACCATGGAAGAGGGAGCTAGAAGGATTTCTGAATTTTCCCACTCCTGGATCTGTTGCTGAATTTAGTGGGAGATCCGTGGCATGCCTGCCTGCCCCTCAACAAGCCCACCTGCAAAAGAAGGATCACAGCCATTTCACCTGATCTGCAGGGAGCAGCTGTCCCAGGGGTGTGACAGTGGTTTGAGGGACAGCACAGCAATCTTCACAGGAGGAGGTTTGTGTCTGTGAGACACACACATTGGACAGCACAAGGGCATATGTCACGTGTGAGTAAGAGGTGGGAGCAAGACACTTGGCTGAAAGAGAGGGCAGCTCTCCAGAGCAGATCACCATTCAGAATTTCTCTGAGCTGGGATGTTCAGTCTGGAGCAGAGGAGGCTGAGGGGAGACCTCATTGCCCTCTGCACCTGCCTGAGAGGAGGGGGCAGGGAGGAGGGTGCTGGGCTCTTCAGCTCAGGAACAAGTGATAGAACAAGAGGAAATGGCCTCGGGTTGTGCCAGGGGAGGTTTAGTTTGGGTATTAGAAGAAACTTCTTCCCTTAAGAGGTAATTAAACACTGGCACAGCCTGCCCAGGGAGGTGGTTCAATCACCATCTTTGTAGATGTTTTAAAGATGTGTAGATGTGGGGTTTAGGAATATGGTTTAGCACTGGATATGGTGGAGTTGGGGTAATGCTTGGACTCGATGATCTTAAAGACCTTTCCAACCACAGTGGTTCTGTGTGACAAGCTGTGTCTTGGTCTGGCAGGAGCTTTGGGTCCCTGTGTGCAGCCAGAAAGGAAACAAATCCTGCCAACCCCCAGCTTGGAGTAAAACCCCTTTTCAACAAAGAAAGGTAGCCCCTTGGTTATAGACCTCCTTCCTCAAGTGTTGCTGTATCTTTGATGCAAAAATATAAACTTCTTTCTCATGCTCATGGGGTTCTGGTGCCAAAGCCTGGCAAGCTGGGCCTGCAGCAAACCCCAGCAGGGAGTGTCTGCTTCCAGGGACAGAGTCTGACACTTCAAAATAAAACCAAAGCTGCCATGCAGGCTGTAAGAAGTCTGTTGTGAATTTTATTTTTGTCCCCAGCTCTTAATAGAAACTCTAGGTTACAAAATATGCCAGCTGCTGGTGTGCAGTTGCTTTACTTGAAGCAAACAATTTATTTGAAAATATATTATTTACTTGGAAAAAAAAATTAAGCAGCAGCTGTTGCATGGAGTGTGCAGGCCTGTTACAGTAGGGGCTTCTGCTTCAAGCTGACAGGTGAGCAAAGGGGGTGGGATTCTGGGGATGGAGCAGTGCGGGGCTGGGCTGTGAGTCAGGGTGTTCAGAAGTACCTGCTTTGAGGAGGAAGAAATATCAATATAAGACTGTTCTGCACAGACTGAGGAATGTTTTCTGTTGGCATTTCCCATAGTTTTGGTCTGAGACAGTCTCCTGTCAGGAAGTGCAGTTATTGCAGGGACAACCCGAGCTGTGTCCATCAGCCACAGCTACTGGAGCCACGTCCCCACCACAGCAGGAGCTCTGGGAGCTGCACAGTGGAGCTCGGCTTCATCCTCCTCATCCTCCCCATTTCCCTGCACAGCTCCTTACCAGGTCTGGGGAATGTCAGTGCACAAAGTCATTAAGTACTTCTGGAAAGCCTGGCAGGTCCCTAAGGCAGGACTTGGACTCTGGGGTCTGGTGTCTCCCTGCTTTCCTGTGCATCTGCCAGCAGGATCTGCCCTCAGCTCAGCTGGTGGCACCTGAGGAGAAGCAGCTTCTCAGATCCTACAGAGCTCCAAGTTTCTCTCTCTGCTGCCAGTGGCACTTTGGTACTTACAGAAGTGTTTTACCCTGTGAATTGCTGTACTCCAGGTGTGTAGCACTATAGATTTCAATGCTCAAGATGCTGCTAATTTAATTTTTGCATTATTCTCTTAGCTGTCTCCTCCAGCATCTGTCTATTTCTTGATCTGAACTTTAATGCAGTCAATGTTTCATCTACCACCTGCTCACCAGACTCTGAAAGGACATTAACTTCCTGGTTTGATGAGAGATACTAAAAATTCTCTGCTGCAGGTTAGGCAAAATTTCCAAATTGGGTACCTAGAATCTGTTTTGTGCCCCTGACTATGAAATGTAGGGGACCTGTTTTTTCAAGTGTTCTAACCTTTGCAACTTCTTTTGGCTGAGAATTGAGCTGCTTCCTTTTTTTTCAAGAAAAGCCTTGTCTGAACCTGTCAGTCACAAGCTGATGTGTCTCAGCAGAGCTGTGAGCATTCCTTGCTGCTCCTGTGGGTTTCCCTCTTTGGTGCAGAAGGTTGTGTTCAACCACACTTCAGGCTGATGTTCAGCCAGTTCTGCCTGTTGGGGGTTAGAAGGGAGTTCCTCCCAAAGGCAGGTTGTTCCCGTGTCAGGGTGAGAGTTTGTGTATATTGTGTTCTTTGGGGTGTTCTTTGCTAGAATCTGGTGCTAGGTCTCCCGAGATCAGAGAATTCAGACTGAAGGGACCTCAGTTTGTCTCTAGCCTGACCTGCTCCTCAGAGCAGGGTCAGCTGTGCCATCAGACCAGCTGCTCAGGACTTTCTGTCCTTGCTCTAGAATTCCCCAAGGATGGAGGCAGCACGACCTGTCTGGGTAACACGTTTCACCTCTTGGCTGCCTGCATGATGAAGTTCTGCCTTCTGTAGAGCCAGAACCTCTCCTGGTTCAACTTGTGCCCGTTCCATTTCACCCTCCCACCGTGCACAGCTGTGAGCAGCCTGCCTGTGCCTTTCCAGCAGCCTCCTGGCAGGTACTGGTACCTGCTCTGGGGTCTCTCCCCAGCCTCCTCTGCTCCAGGCTGGGCAGGACTTGGACACCACTCCCATTGCCTGTGGTGCACAGGTTTGTCAGACCTTTGCCCAACTTGTTCCATCCTCAATCCCTAACTGATGTGACCACAAACACTCATGCCCAGTGAGCCAGACACTCCATGAGACCGAGAAAGGAAAGTACCAGAGTGTCCTGGGAAAGCACAGTCCATTTCACCATTCTTTTCTTGGAACACCTGCACTGTTCTGGAGGTCAGCTCAGCCCTGCTCCTGCTGCAGTTCTAGGGAGCTGCTCTGTTTTGCTGTGGAGCTGGAAACTTTTGCTCCCTGAAGAAATGGGCAGCCAGAACAGTGTGAAATCTTCCTGGATGTGTTTGGAGCTTTGTATTTTTAGCTCAGCTGTGCAACAGTTCACATGTGAATACTCCAACAGGAAGGCAAAACCAAAAGGTTACTTTCCTTAAGTTACTGCTTAAATTTAGAAATCTTTAAAAGCAGTAGACAGCTATGCAATTAATTAGGATGAAATCCTGCATCCTTACAACTGACCACTTAATGAGAAAAGGGTAAGACCTTGTTCTACTTTTTATATGAAGTATTCACATGGTCTGCACACGTGCAGTATGAGGATTATACACATCTCTTTAAAAATCCAGCTTGGATCACAGTGCTGGCTGAAGTGCACCTGCCAGCCTCTTCATGTAGGCAACATCAAAAACTGCTCAGCAAACTGAGGTTGTGGAAAATCATTGACCTGCTCACCCTGAAATACTTTATCTTGAAACACAATGAGATCAGTGAGTCTTTGACGAATGAGAAGCAGGGTTTCCAAAATGCTTCCAAAATCTTGAGTCCCAGGGCAGAGAGCAGAGTAAACCCAGCAGCCTGACAGCATGGAGAACCCCTTGTCAGGTGAGACCTCCTGCAGCTTCCAGCATTCCT
>NW_009954619.1:137320-138771 GCF_000747805.2 Chaetura pelagica
TCCTGCTGCTGAGCAACAGGGATCTCTAGGCTCTGGGTTACTGGGCTACCTGCGTTCTGCAAATCCTGGTTCCTGTCTGCTGTGCACACGGGATCCTTTACAGGTATTCTAAATTGTTAAGACTGACTAAGCTACTGACTTGGGTGAGTTAGTCCCACACAGAGTCATCTGCTGCCATTTAGAAAGTCCTGGGATACCTGAGAAAGCCAGCAGGTCCATGGCCCACCTGCAAGAGGTCCGTGTCTCTGTACGACAGCAGGAGGCAAATGAAGCAGCACCTGGGGCTCGGGTGCCTCTGGATGACTGTGGGTGCATCCACACACATCTGATGCCCACTTAAGAGTGCTTTTCAAGCAAACCTCCCAGCCACCCCCACTTGCTGTACCTGGGGCTGTGCCACAGGGTGGTCTTGGCACGGGCAGGCTGAGGGGGCTGCCCGAGGGCACGGGGGCTGCAGAGCAGCAGGAGGAGCAGGCAACACCCCAGGGTGGGCTGCACATCCCTGTGAGCCCTTAGAACTGCTGCCTCCCCTCCAGACCCACTCTCCCTGCTCTGGTCACTCTGCCCTGTCTGAGACATCTCCCCCAGAGCTCCAGCCCCTGTGAGGCTGGTGGAGACAACCTGATGGAGCCCAACATGCAGGTGTCAAAAATGAGGCCTCTTAGTGTGAGAGAGAGGTCCAACTGCAGCCACAGCAGGAAAACAGGGCCTGGCCCTGCTCTCTGGGGGAGGAGCAGCAGCATCACCCACCCCAGGGGAAGGAGTTTATCAGTGACTGCATTACATGGCATGATGTTTTCTGCTCCTGATTGCTGTTTAAAAAGGGAGTCAGCCAGGGGTAAAGGGAGAACTTTGGTGGAATTTCATAGAAGAAACAAATTTCCAGTCTTGTGTTGGAAGAAAGTATGTGTTTTTTCCCTTCTATCTGATACAGTTTATATTCCTGATTCCAGCTGTTCCTCTTTCACAAGGGTTTTGTTCTGTACTTACACGTGACAACTGGAGATTTAAAGGGTGTGTTTGTTCTGCCTTTTTGCAAGTCTGATTATGAAAACCAGCTATGCCATTAGCACAAAATTAAGCCCCAGAAACTTCCTTTTACCTGAGAGCAGTTCCCAGGAGCTGGAAGTTCTGCTGGTGAATTACAGTGTCCATTTTGGAAACTGCTGCACTGGTTCCATGCCCTTGCAAAAGGCTAATTTATGGACACAGCAGCCAGCCTCTCCGTGCTGTATCTCTGTGCTCTTTGCCTCTTCCCATTCCTCCAGGGTCCCATTTACCTGCCAGAATGTGAATATTCACTGAGGCTGCCTGCCTTAGCTGGCACAAACCTACAGTTTTGCAAGAGGACTGGAAAACAGCAGCAGTCACAGCAGACCACTCAAGTTTTTCAAGCTTTTATCACAAAATACAGATTAACCCCCCACATTTTTAACCTAGAAAATGAAAAG
>NW_009954619.1:138796-139248 GCF_000747805.2 Chaetura pelagica
CCTTTGTTTATGGTGATCATTCCAATCCATTTCCTTAGAATAAGGGCTGCTCAGTGCCAGGGTGTGTGAGGCTGCTTCACTTGATGCTTCTGTTGTCTGGGCTCCACTCTTGGTGCCGTTTTTAGCTGGGAGATGTAAATAGACTGGGAGCAAGAGATCACACCATAGCAACCCTCAGCTGCTGTTTGCAGCTCCAATAAATGTCTGTGCTGTGGAGATCTGTGTCCTGAGGAATTTTCTGAGCCAGGATGCTAATGGGCTCAATAACAGAAGGATTAATGCAGATAAGTTGAAGATAAATCTGCAGTGGATATTTGACTGGTGAATAATTGCACTGCTTAGAAGCTGCTGTCAGGGGCACTGAGCAGGGTGCTCTGGCTTCCCTGTGGGAAGCACCACAGCTCTGGGGGCAGGGGCACCTGAGCACCCAGCAGAGCAGGAGGTCTCCCCTG
>NW_009954619.1:139266-183103 GCF_000747805.2 Chaetura pelagica
GCCTATGGGAGCAGTTCTGTGTGCATTTCCAAAGCCCAGACCTGAAGGTTTATCATTTCCTCACCTTCTGGTTAACAAAGTAGCTTCTGTGGGCTGAGCTGGACCTTTTGCTCAGGGAAAGCTGGTGGAATAAATGATGTGCCTCTGAAAGTCCCAGCTGCAGGGGGGATTTAGGCCTGGAAAGGGTAGCCAGGAAAGGTGTGTTTTCCTTTCTGCAAGTGAGACTGAGGCACCATTGCTGGAAGAGCTTGGGGGGAGCTGAGCCTTTCGTGGCAGGGCTGGGGTGAGAAGTCTGTGAAATTGCTGTACCTGGTGAATGTTTCTGAGGTCAGAAAAGGATGGAGCTGTCAGCTGTGAGGGGAGAAAAGCAACCTCCTTGATCCTCAGTCACTAGAGCAATCCTGCTAATGCTTGTGACTGATTTCTGTCACTAGCAAACAAACAGAGCAAGAGAGGAAACTTCAGACATCTGAAGTGCTATCTGCTGGAAGTAAAGAGGTTGGTTCGTGCAGTGTGTTAGAGCAATAATGTCCTTGCTTCTTTAGAGGTTACAAGGTCTCTAGATGAAGGGAGAGGGAGCTGCTTTGTTAAACTCCAATTTCTGGATGTTATAGATCAGGCAGCATCTCAAAAGCACTCACCTGAGAAATGGATCTGCAAATAGTCTGATGACAAAAGAAAACCAAGTGGAAGACACAGTACAAAATAAAGCTCTGTTTGCAGTGAGCAGGGGTAGCTTGTCTTGAGCACAGTCACCTGGTGTGTGATGTCACTGACAATGGATGTCCAGGAAACCTGAACAGCAGCTTTCTGCAAAGGAGAAGATGAAGGTAGGACACAAGGACACATCTGAAAGAGGCTGGTTGCTTCTCTTGCCTGTGCTGTCTCCTGCTCCTGCTTTAGCCCTCCAGCTGCCAGAGAGGGCAGAGCAAGGAAGAGGCCAACCCTTTCTTTTTTCCCTTTAAGTGGTTTTTCTCTATGGCTGCACCATGTTTAAGTCATGCAAAACAGTATCCCAGGGCATGGGCAGGGAAGCTGCAGGCAGGTGGTGTCAGCAAGGACAGGCAGGGCAGGTCCCCCCGAGTTTGGCTGGGAGGCAGGTGGGCAGCTCAGCAGGGCTGGGTGCTGCTGCCATGGGGACCCCCAGGACACAGCTTGTCCAAAGCTCTTGCCATGAAGGCTTGCAGAACCTCCCTGTGGAGCATCAGGGTTTGTTTGGCTCCCAGCGTGGAGTAATTAACAGAACATGGTTTGGCACTGGAGGAGAAGAGGCCCCAGAGGTTTCCCAAGTGTTGTGTGGTACCCACAGCTGTTGCTTGCTCCTCTCCCCATCTACATTCTCTCCTCATTCTACACTCACCTCCAGAGGATCTTCACCTTCTACAGAAGTAGTCTTCCACTACAGCAGGTTTAGTTTTACTTTGCTGTTACCTGCTTCTTTCTTCTTCAGATGTCCCTTCCAACCCCTGACATTCCATGACTCTGTGATCTCAGAGGAGCTCTGGTGTCCCACAGCAGATGCTGAGTGGGGCAGAGGCAGGGGCTGTGTGTGGAGACTGGGGAGCTGCTAGAGAGGGCAAGGACCAGAGCTTCCAATTCTGACCTCTGCTTCTGCAAGATAGAAGCTAATTCTGTGAGATTTTACATGGCTTCATCCAGCTCCTCCCCTTTCAAACACCAGGACAGGCTGTGCTATGTGCCCAGCAGTCTTCCCTTGGAGGAAGAAATGTCACAGCAAAATGTACCCTTGAGTGCCTTCTGCAAGCCCAGGGTCCTCTTGAACTGTGAGACCAGGAGGACTCAACATGGACAGGCAGACACAGGGGCTGCCAAACTGCTGCACACAGGCTGTGGGGGAGTGGATGCTGGGGGAAAGATGCTGCCCTGCCACCTTCTCTTGGAAATTGGTGGCCTGTGACATGTCTTCTCAGAAATAAAGATGCTGTAGAAGTGTTGAACTTCATCCTCTAGTAGGATGAGGATTCTGGCAAACTGCAAAGCCAAGTCTCCTTAGAAAGGCTGCATGATTCCCACACCCACTGCTTCGTAGTGTTGAATAATCTGGGACAATTGCTGCCAGACACACTAAATCAGTCCTGTCATAAGCTCTCAAAGCCAGGCAATAACAAAACCAACTCAAGGGATTTTGTTTTCTTTCTAATTTTTCAGGGCTTTGCAAGCTGTGGAAATGATAAACACCCAAAAGAGAATGAGAGAAAAGACTGTGCAGGATTATACTAAGTGAGCCTTCTCGTGGGACACACACAGTTATATGTTACCCACTGTCAGGACATGGAGCGTGGTGGGACTGTAATTTTACCTGTGGTGTTTCCTCTGGTTGCCAGAGAAACCATAATAAGAAAAGTCAGTGTGTTCCTGTCCTTACTGATCTTGTTAACAAACTCCCAGAAGCAGCACCAGCTGTTAGTTATCTTCCCTTCATTAAGCTGGTGTCTGATGTCACACGTGCCACTGTCAAAATCAGCTGGTTTCCTGGTGCAGAGATCCAGACACCTCCTGTCCAAAGGCATGGAGATGTGGTGCTGAGGGACATGGTTTAAGCACTGGACTTGGTAGAGCTGGGTTATGGTTGGTGAGAGTTGGGTTATTGTTGGACTCGACCACCTTGAAGAAAAGAGTCTTCTTTTTGAGTCTGATCAGCGTACAAAGCCCGGGCAGGCAGGTGTCTCAGGTGAGGAGCATGCAAGGCCTTGACATGCCCAGCACAGCCCTGGCTGGGCTGCAGCTTTTGTTGGGAGCTGCAAGGTAAAAACACCAGCTCAGATTTATTCAGGGTGGTGGGTTCAAGACAGGCCCAAGCTCTTGGGACCCTCTGGTGAAAGCTGACAGCTGGACGTGCAAGCAGAAACATTCAGGTTGAGTTTGTGTGCCTGTGTTTGTCTGCCCTTTCCTAAAGTGAATGGGAATGGGTTTTCCACCCTTTTTTTTTGGAAGAATTTTCTCAAGTAGGTTTAATAGTGTGTGAAGACAGAATGAGAAAACCTGCCTGCCTGCCTGGCTGGCAGCCTGCAGCTGCCTTTTAGTGAGCTTTTCTTGATAATGCTTCAATTATTCTCCTTCCTACTCAGGGTGAGTGCAATATATAACTTAAGTAAAATCATTACAGCCCTATTTTTAAATGTCCCCATGCAGAATAACAGCTGGGGTGTCAAGAGGCTCTGGTGTTTGGAAATCATGTCTGACAGCCCTGGGAAAGTGTGAGAGACCTGTCCCCAGGTAACAGGTGTATCCACAGCCCGGGGCTGTGCCCAGCAGAGCTGCTGGGGCTCTTGTCTTGATGGAACTGAAAAGAAGTAGGTGCTTGGAGGAACAGAAAACAGTTTTCTTACTGTATCATATAAGTAGTAGCCATTCCAATGTCTGATCACCCTTTCCATGGGGAAGTGCTTCCTGATATCCAACCTAAACCTCCCCTGGAGCAGCTTCAGGCCAGGCCCTCTGGTCCTGTCACTGGTTGCCAGAAAAAAAGATGTGAATCTGGCCCAGAACCTCTAAACCAGTCTTTAATAAAGCAGCAGGTTAACGAACCAGCATTACAGACTGTGACAGTGAGTTGTATGTCTGGTCATCATATCCAGGCTGATTTTATTCTACTGGGATATTCCAAGTGTCTCTTTTTATCACAAACCCTAAAGGGCCAGACATAAATGGACTGAAAAACATAATTGGGTGGGCTGTTCCAGTCTCTTGCTTATGTGATGATTCCTGCCTCCTCTCCAGCTGGTCGAGGGAGTGTCTGACTTGGTGCTGGCAGATTCATCCTGCACAGACCCTGCCATTACCCCCTGAGCTTAAGGGGAAGCAGAAGGGCCCTGCTCTGCAAACAAACCAGGCTCCTGTTCCCAGTGGGAGCAGAGGACAGAGGCAGGGAAAGCTCCAGCAGTGTGGGGGGCTCTGAGGGGAGGAAGAGCACTACTTGGAGATGAAGAGGGTGCAGGGTCAGTGGTTGTTGTGCAGTGTCAAAGGAGAAAGGGAGGATGAGTCTTTCACCGTGGCACTTCTGTAAAAGCACCTAGTGAGGTGAGAAAGGTGATGTGGGAGAAGAGAGTAACACCTAGAAGTACTGGTGAGAGCAGCTTTTGGAGTGCATGGCAGCTGAAGGTGGAGAACATGGATTGGTGAGGTTAAAAGAGTAGAAGGCTCCAAGAAGGTTGGAAGGGGCCTCAGAAGGTCATCTAATCATTGATATTTGTCTTCTCTTCCCTCTCTGTCTTGTCTGGTTGATTAAGTTTGTCTCTTCTACGCAGTGTTACCACAGAAGTTCTGTGTAGCTCCACCTGCTGCATGGCAGGGAACAGAAAGCCCTGTTACCCAGGGAGCTCAGGCTTGTAGCTGCACAGGGTCTTAGCCCCTGCAGAAGGGGACATGGAAGGAGAAAAGGAGGCAGCACAGCATTGCTTCTGAATTTGATGTGGTCACATCCATTTGTGCTGCCTGAATCCCTGCTGCAGCAGCAAACTTGGTACAGACTTGGCAGGTACTGGCTGGTTGATTCTTACATATCTGGTCCCAGGTGTGATGGGAAGGAGAGGCAGAGCTCTGGACACCTCTCCTGACGTGCAGGAGGTTCTGCCACAGCCCTGCCAAGGCCCAGGGAAGTGCAATCCCTGGATCATGGTGCTTGCTTTCCCACAGCACACCATCAGCTTCTCTAAATTACCATCAGCTCCAGGAGGGCTGTGTTCCCTTTGTGTTTGGTATTATTATTCCCACTATTATCATTATTATTTTCAGAGTTGCACTTGTTTTCTGAGATTTGATAGGCTACTCCTACTAAACACCACAATTATTGCTTTAAAAACATGCTGTCCTGTTGTGGTCAGGCTTTGAAGAAACCAGCTGTGCTAAGGAGGAGGAAGAACTGTTTCTCTGGAAGATCATACCCATCATTCCTTCTGCAAAATAATTTTTAGCTCCCCTCTCCATCCACTACAGCTGATTTTTAAAGGGCAAATGTCATTTGCTGAAGGCAGGTTCAAAAGCCTTTCAATGCAGGTTGACTAAGCCTTTCAAGTGCCTTCAGTGGGCTGCAATTAATGAAGCACAAAAGAATAATAATCTGACTGTTTAGAGAAAATGAAATTATAGGCTGTTACAAGCCAAAGTGCTGTGGTTTCCTCAGTGTCTCCATCCTCTTGATCCAAAGGAAAATTCCTAACTGCAAATATAAGCTTGCACTGGAATGTTTAGCTGCTACAAGTGTGCAAGTATTCTCCACATTCCTTGTATGTGGTTTTTATTCACAGAGGGAACTACTGTTATCACAGAACTCTGTGCCCATGTGATGAGAGAGATGCCTTTTTTCCTATAAAAGTAGAACCTTCTCTGTACATATAAAGTGGAAGGAATGAAAATATTTTCTGGAGGACATGACACTGTTAAAAAATTATATTCTGTATAATAGAAGGAATATTTATTTCAGTGTGTCCTTGAAGAACTGTTAAAAACCTCCACTGTGTCTGGAAAACAATATTTGATAAAATTTTCTAGAAATGTTCTGAAACTCAATCTACAGTACAACCAGTGGAAGGAATGATTCCTAAATTGCAGTTTGCTTTTATAAAGTTAATTATGCAACAAAATACTTTCTGGTTCATTATCAGAAAACAGTATCAAAACACCTTCAGAAAAAAAAAAAAAAGATCCAAACCACTAAATGGGGACTTTTCAGGTTTTTTATGGCCTTTGGAAACTGTGTGTTGCCTTTGAATAGAAATAGCCAATGAGTGCATTTAACATTGCACATCAGAAAGATTAACAATTCTTAGGTCTATGTTAATGACTGTTGTGTCTGTTACTTCAAGTATCAAATAAAGAGTGGCATCCTTCTGACAATAATTAGCTTCTTTTTAACTGATTGATTAACTGGACTGAAACTCTGAGTGCTGTTTGGCACATGTTTATTGCCAGGCCCTCCATGCACCTCTGCTGCCAGCTCAGCTGGGTGGGGGGTGTTTGTAGGTTATTGCTCTGTGGGATCCCAGCCTTGGTCTTGTGCCCACGCAGCACTGGTGGGTCCTGGCCTCACCCGTGGCCTTCAGGGATTCAGTGGTGGCTCAGGAAGGGACCTGGGGACAGAGCAGCCACTGCTGGTTGCTGAAAACGTGGGTCAGGGACTCCTGCACCTCCTTTACTTTGAACTGAATACTTTGCTGATCTCTCTGCTGTGCTCAAAACTGCATCAAATTAGTGGGAAAGAGAAAGATGTTAAAGAATCCCAAACCTGTCACATCTTGTTATCCCAGACTGGGCCACCTTGAAGGTACAAAATCCACCATTTGTTTAGGATCAGGCCCTACTGAAAGAGAGAGTTTTCAAGTCTTAGAGCAGAACCAATCCTGGGTGAATTAGGTGCCTACTCACTGAGCTCACACACCCACTTCTTAACGTGAGCAGCTGCTTATTCATCCACAAGGTGAACTGGGATAATTTTTAAAATGCTTGTGTTGTTTAGATGTAGTTGTTTAGACTTACGTGGGGAAGAAAAGAACAGTTTCCCACAAGTTGCAAAAAAACAAACAGCAAAAATCAGCTAC
Source organism: Chaetura pelagica (assembly GCF_000747805.2). NCBI lineage: Eukaryota > Metazoa > Chordata > Aves > Apodiformes > Apodidae > Chaetura > Chaetura pelagica. The sequence goes on from NW_009954619.1 coordinate 145,824, forward strand.
CTGATTTTAAAATAGCAATAACTAAAAACCCAAAATAAATGAAGCATTGCAGTCATTTGTTCAGCTACAGCAATACTGATATATTTTTTTTCCCCCTGTTTCTTGTAATTCATAAAAATCCCCAGGGAAATGCCACCCACTGGAGGTGACATCTCAGTTAAATCCCTTCTGTAGGAAAAGACCAAAAAATCAGCAACCCACAAATAGAAAAAATTAGCAGTATTTCTTTGAAAACTACTGTACACACAAAAATGATGTCCTACTTTGTGCTCTTCCTCCTCTGCAAGAGGGAGTATCATTTTCTGTATAGGGGTAACTTCTTGCAAGAAGCTGGAACTATTCACCCTTCCTTCTCGTGGCCTGAAAAATACAGGAGTGTTTTTATTTTTCCCAGCAGCTCAGTGCTCACAATTTTTACAATGCTCATGATACTATTGTGTTACAAAGGTTTTGGTTTTTTTTTTATTCCCAGCACTTCTATTACAAAAAAACCCTGTTTCTTCCTACATAAAGCTGCAAGAACTTTATGTGCTTATGGTGCTTTGCTGCCAGTGGAACACTTGTATATGATTTTTCATTAAAAATGCAGAGCAGCTCACTGTGTTTAAAGGAACACTAATATCAAACGAAAAATTGATTGTTACAATAAAATTTGCTGCCCATTTCAGAAGGAGGGTGTCACGTGCCAGTGAATTCCAAGCAGGAGGTGGGAACAACGTGCAAACAAGGGACACGATGCTCACAGCAGGCACCAGGGCAGGAGGTTGGACACCTGTATCTCAGCCCTTGTCTCTTCCATTTAAACCCATGTGTAGAAGAACTACTGGACAGAGCAAGAGAACTTGAAAGAAGGTGTATTTTCCAGCTAGGAATTAAAGGTGTGCTTCTGTACAGGTGGGGTGGTTGCTCTGTTTCCCACGGGGCTGGTCTCGCCGACTCTGTCCCCCCGTGCCCAGCACTGGGGAGGTCTCAGCTCCAGTCCTGGGGCAGCTCTGGGCCCCTCACTGCAGGAAGGACCTTGAGCAGGTCCAGAGGAGACAATGAGGTTGGTGAAGAGACTGGACTAAAAGTCTTACAGGGAGAGGCTGAGGGAGCTGGGGGTGTTTAGCCTGGAGAAGAGGAGGCTCAGGGGGGACCTTCTCACTCTCTCCAACCACCTGAAGGGAGGGTGTAGCCAGGTGGGGTTGGGCTCTTTTTCCAGGCAACCAGTGACAGGACAAGAGGGCCTGGCCTGAAGCTGCTCCAGGGGAAGTTTAGGTTGGAGATCAGGAAGCACTTCCCATGGAAAGGGTGATCAGACATTGGATGGGCTGCCCAGGGAAGGGGTGGAGGCACCGACCCTGGAGGTGTCCAAGGACAGGCTGGAGGTGGCACTTGGTGCCCTGGTCTGGAGATGGGGTGGTGTTGGTCATAGATGGACTTGATGATCTTAAAAGTCTTTTCCTGCCTTGGTGATTCTGTGAACTGAGATGTGAGGTCCACAGGCTGGAGAGGGTGAGAGGGGCAGATACCCCTGCCCTGCCATGCAGGGCTACGTGTGACCCTTCCCAAAGGAGGTGCAAACGTGCCAGTGCCAACAGGTGATTTACAGGTTATCAGCAATGCACCAAGGTTCTTTCCAGCTCAGGGTGCAACCCCCAGCTTGGCTCAGCCCACACCTGGGCCATGTCCTGAACCCCACAGCCACACGTGGAGAAGGGCTGGTCACTGCAGCTCCTCATCCACCCTTTGGTTTTTGCTGAGCTGTGACCCTGCCTTCACATGAGCCAAACCACAGTGATCAGGAAATGATAATTTTTACTTTCTCCTAATGGGATGAATGCTTTGTGAGCACTGGGAGGGGCTGCAGCTGGGCTGAAACAAAAAAAGCTGTTTGTTCCTCAGGTTTTTTCTTTCTTCTTGGAGTTTATTGTTTGCAGGGGAAAACCACTCCCCAGCAAGTCAGAACCATCCTGACATAAACCACCAGACCATTTTTTCAAGTAATTTGTTACAGCCAGTTCTCATTAGGAGGATGCAAATTAGTTGACAAGATCTAATGGTCTGCATTTGTTTCTTGCAGAGCTTACAAATTGCCTCCTTGTAAGACCATGGCTTTAGGGGTTGTGTTGGCTCCTTTCCTGCTGGATTCTCACCCCACCAAGCACTGACTCCCCAGGAGGTCTGGCTCTGCTGGGCTGTGCCCTCAGGAGCAGCCCCTGGGCAGGACTCCATCAGCAGGCCCTGCTGCATCCAGCAGAAGCTGCATCAGGTGGGTAGAGTATCACTGACTGTGGAAAGGACTCAGTGCTCTTCGTAGGTCCCTTCCAACCCCTAATGTTCTGTGATTCTAATATCCTGTGAAAGGGATGCTGGTGACATCCATCCATGTTGCCCTTGAGGACCCAATGGGCTCAGCTGGAGTTGGCTTGAAACCCTCACGTGCCTGTTTCTTAGTCTGTCATCCAGGTTCTGTTTTACAAAATGCAATTAACAAGCACTCCTGGTTTCCCTGCTCCACACTTGGCTTGCCAGGCTCCTGAGGTTGTCCCTCTGTTGTCACTGTTTCAGGCTGGAGACTCCAGGTCCATTTCATCTCTTCTGTGGAGCCACTTTGTGCTCCTGCTGCTGCTCCCCAGCACAGCTGCTCTGTGCCCGCAGAGGGAGGTGGAGCCCAGACCAGCCCATGGCTTTGTTTTAGGCACTTGTGTAGCTGCACTTCAGAGTTCTTTGCTGTTCTCTTGGCTGGCCCAGTCAAGCCAAGTTTCTGTTGTGTCTGTTTGGGCAGTTTCAGCACCAAGAGCAGCAAATGCTGGATCAGACCTCCTCCTTATTTTAGCTCCTTGTGAAGCATCCAGGTATCAGATTCAGTGAGCCTAAAGTGTTGGTAAGAGAATGAGAGGACAGGAGGGATCCTGAGCTGCCATGAACTCTCCTGTTTCTCCTCAACTGACCTCAAGGAACCCTGAAGCCAAGAGTGAGGTGCTCGGTGTGGCCTGTGCTCTGGGACGTGTCCAGCCCCACACGGGTGTGCAGTGAGAGGATGAGGGGCAATGGTTTGAAGCTTAAAGAGATTCAGGCTGGACATTAGGAAAACATTCTTTCCTGTGAGGGTGGTGAGATGTAGATCATCTAGATCCAACCCCCCTGCATGAGCAGGGACATGTCCCACCAGCCCAGGCTGCTCCAAGCCCCCCAGCATGGACCCCCAAGCTAGGGCAGGCTGAGCTGGTGGAGGAGAAACCCACCTCCATCTCCAGTGCTGTTGCCATGGATGCAAGAAGGAAGTGATGACTCCATGCAGGATTAGATATTTTTACTGTAGTTACACAACAGGGAAGTATTAGACTCTTCACCCTTCCTTCACACTCCCCAGCTCATGAGGGACAAGGAGCTGTTGGAGAGAGTCCAGCCCAGGGCACTGAGATGCTGAAGGGGCTGGAGCATCTGCCTGTGAGGAAAGGCTGGGAGAGCTGGGGCTGCTCAGCTTGAAAAGAGGAGACTGGGCAGGGATCTGATCAGTGCTGATCAATATCTATAGAGAGGGTGTCATGGGGATGGTACCAGACTCTTTTCAGAGGTGTTCACTGACAGAACAAGGGGCAATGCTCAAAAAACTGAAACACAGGAAGTTCAGCTTGAAAGGAAAAACCTCTTTACCGTGAGGGTAACAGAGCCCTGCTGCCCAGAGAGGCTGTGGGGGCTCATCTCAAAACCCATCTGGACATGCTCCTGTGTGATCTGCTGTAGGTGAACCTTCTCTGGGAGAGGAGTTGGACAGGATGACATCCAGAAGTCCCTTCCAGCCCCTAACATTCTGTGATTGTGTGATTCTCACCTCTGGCTTATTTATGTGGAGCTTCAGGTTCCTGTACTGAGACCCCACATGTTTCCCCTCATCCTTTCACTACCAGCCCCTGCAAACAGCCCCTCCCCAGCTTTTCTGTAGCCCCTTCAGATACTGGAAGGCCACTTCGAGGTCTCCTCTTCTGAAATTCATGGTAAGGTGCCACTGTGCACACCACTGCAGGGCTTTCCAAACCTTTCTCTGGATGTGGTGGCATGTGGCTGGAAGAATCCAGATTGGTGGTAGGTGGTGAAAACAAAGACTTAACCCTGATTATTTTTATTACTCTAATTCTGTGGGGTCCTCAGTCCAAGATGGCTATGAGAAAAGCCCCACAGAATTTAACAGAAAGTGAAGTGTAGATTTCTGTAGATTTTTAATAACCCTGTAGGATTCAGCTGTGGAATTGTAGAGAGCAGCAAAGAAATAATTAAAAGATGATGTATTTTTCTTTGCTTCTGCTGGGCTGCAGAGAAGTTTTGCTTGGCCTTTGTCTTCCCAGCAGTTGTGTGGCTGGTGGGTGCAGCAGCTTGTGCCCCTCTCCTGTGGCACATGCAGGGGGCAGGATGGCCAGCAGGTCAGTGTGGAGACAGGTCTGTGGGAGCAGAGTGGAGGGGAAACCTGTCAGACAGGATTAGAAACTGGGACCTGGCCAGTGATGCTGGAGAGGCAGGAGAACACCCTGTGATAACCCAGGAGGGCAGTGGGGAGTGTGCAGGCACGGGGGGGCTGGGTTTGCATCCAGCCCAGCTGGGGGAAAATGGGTCAGGAAAATGAAGCCCAGACTCCCCAAGCCTCCTGACCTGTGCAGAGGGATCCTGTGTGGGTTCATCCACAGGTTACCCTGCACCAAATGTCAGAGGAGCCTCACCACATAAACCACAAGCAAATATCATCTCACAGGATGTGTCTGCTGGGATCCAGGCAGCTCGGTGCTGGGCTCCACAGCCACCTTCTAGTTCATGAGGAGAAAACAAATCCTTAAAAGAGGACCTTAAAAAAAACCCAAGAACTTATAAAAACCCCCAAAACACCAGTGTGAAATCCTTCATCCCTGGACACGAGGAGGTTTTGCCATGGCACTGCAGGTTAGAGATGAGTTTTACAACCTCTGCAACACTGATTCTTTTTGGCCTTTTTTTGGCCATTAGCTACACAGATGTAACAGAGAGAGGGTATTGAGCCAGGATTTGGAAAACATGGATTAGATTCATGAATTTGCCCTGAATGTGCACCCCCCCTCTGCTTCCATCCCCCCAGATTTCCTTTCCTTTCCCCTCTGTGCTGAATTTGGTGATAACAGAGCCCTGCACACCCACTGGCAAGGAAGTTTGTGCAAACTCAGTTTTACTTGACAAGTACAACAAGATGATAACTGTGTGGAAAATATTTGAATAGGCACAAATTTGGTTGTTTTAGACAGAAAACTGACCTGGAGGAAATCTTGGTGGAGTTTGGTGGTGATAAAAAGTTACTCTGTGAAGCACAATAACATCTGTTTGCAGTTTCCCATAGATTTAGCTCTTCAGACCATTGTAATCTGCTCCATGGGAGCTGGCAGGATTAAGCCTTTGAATATTACCAATTTGTAAGGGGTTCCTTTCATTTTCTGTGCCTCAAAGCTCTTCCCCTGCCTTGTGGATGCCATGGTTCTCTGATCTTTAAGGTCTGCAGATCTACCTCTTCAGGTTTAAGTGAGAGAGACTCTCTCTCCCTCTGTCTCATATCCCCAGGTTCATCATCAGGACCCCTTGCCTAATGATCAGACTCACTTTTCATGTCAACTGAAGGAAATTCCTGTGATCAAGACTCTCTGGCAGTGCAATTATATCTTGGGCTGTGGAAGAAAACCCCTGGGCTGGGGATGGGTGCAGTTTCCCTGCTCTAGAGCTCCAGGATCCCAACAGAGTGCCAGGCACTGGCTTGGCTTGCTCTGGTTTTCTCCTCATTTTTCCTTCCCATAATATTGATTTTGGTCATATTTGCCCATACAAAAGTGGTTGTCACCATCGTTTGTCATCAGGGATTGCTAAAAAAACCCAGGAAGTTCCTGTGCAGAAGGCTGCAGGTGGGAATGGGAGGTGTGGGAGGAAGAGATGGAAAACCAGAAGACAGTGACAGAGCTGGAAAATGTGAGGTAAGGAAAAGAGCTTGGGAGGGTAAGAGCATGTCAGGACAGTGGGCAGCTGGGAAAAACTGCATGGGGAAAGGCCAGGGAAGAAGATAATGGGAAACTGGAGGGACCTTTAGCAGGAACAGGGAGCAGTACCATGAGGAGTCTTGCAGGTGCAATAAGAAGCAGATGTGGTTTCCTTTTCATGAAGGAAAAGTGTCCATGTGACTCACTGAGGGCAGATGTGCAGGTAAAGGTGGCTCAGATCTAAAATCAAGAGGGTTATCTTCACCCAGGCTGAAGCTCTGCCAGCTGCAGCTTGGCTGTGTCTCCAAAGGACTGGAAAGGCAGTTCCAAGGCTGGGTTTGTTCCCCATGTTGTGTCAGAGCAGCAAGATGCAGTGTCTCAGACCTTTGTGTGGGGACAGCCTGGCCCTGTGGTCACAGTGATCCTAACATCTGATCTAAACATCCCCTGGCACAGCTTTTAAAACATTTTTTAAAATATAAATATATATATAAATATTTTATATGGTAATCTGTGTTATGTTGCTACAGTGTGCTACAAGGTGACTTAATAAACCTTTGATGAGCCCCTAAAATATGATTTCTCCTGGACAGTGTATGTTATGAAGAATATTTAATCAGAATGGGTGTAGGGGTTAAACATGCAGATGTGTTTGTTGGTTTTCTTGGAGGGGTTTCTGTGTCACAGACCTGTGATAAAAAGTAGTCAGGTTTGTATTGCTTGCTATGAAAAATGTATTAATAGTTCTGACTTTACTTATAAAGGATGATTTTTTTCATAGTAGATGTTACTTACCCAGGAATAAATGCAGGGCAGCTGCTCTGGGAGGGGGAGGAGCCCTCAGGTCAGTGGGCTCAGCCATGAATGGCACCAAGAGCAGGCACAGAGCACAGGGTGGAAAGCTGCTGGGCATTTGGGGGGCACCACTGAAACAGGGTGGTGCTTCCAGTCGAGGATGAGAAGCCCTGGCTGTCCCACCTCCTCCTGTGCACACAACTGCCCTGGTCACTGCCTCTCAGATAATCCTGGCTCATTGCTGATCAGCTCCTGCTGCTCCCGTTTGGAGGGGAACTGCAGATAACCAGAGGCTGCCAAGCACATACCCTGCTGCTTGTCTGGTCTGACAGATTCTCAGAATCCCCTGTGACTAATCAACTGGCTTCAACAGGTACCAGAAATCTTAGGTGTTATGGGAAAGGGTTACATTTCCAGTGAACACAACCCTCAACACAATGACCTGAAGAAAAATAGCAAAACATGGTATGTTTTTTGCTTTGTTCTTTTTCAATGTTCCAGAAGGCTGGGAAGGTAGGAAAACCTTTTCTCTCCTTGACATGGTGTCCCTGGGGAGTCTTTAGTTCCCAGACTGTGCTTTGTTTTGCTGGGCTTGCCCTGCCTTGCCAGGCTCTCCTCCTGGACCCTCCCCAGTGGAAGTCAGTCCTGGGAAGGGAGGGGGCTCCTTTCAACTTATCTCACACACCTGCCCGTGCCTAAGGGTTTCTGGATAAGGTTTCTCCCTTTCTACCTGCTTCTTTGCACTGGAGTTTTGTCATCTCATTTTTTGAAGTCTGAATGATCTCAAGCAATGGGTGCCATGAATGAAGCATTCTGGGTTTTTCTGGGGGAGGAGATATCACAACAGATGCAGGGCTTCTCTCAAGCTCCCTAAGTTATGCACTGCAAGCAGCCTGCTCTCCATAAAGCACTCGTTCATTATGCACAGATCCTGCCAAACTGGTATTTCTAGTTTATTATATCTTCTTCTTAGAGACAGCATGTGACATAGCAACAATTTAAAATCTGACACTTAGACCACTTTCTAAGTCACTCTCTCTCTCTGCTGCTTTCCTTCCTATCCAGAGGAAGCAACAACAACCCTTGAAATAGGTGGTCTGAGTTAACCCATTTCTAGGGAAGGCTCCGGGAGAGAGGAGTCCCTGAAGCATTCAGACAGTGCTCAACCACAGAAAGGCCAGAGCAGCTCATGACCCACAGCTCAAGGAGCCCCTCAAGCCTTTCTTTCCAGGAATCCATCTCTGGAGCAGCACCAGCACATTTCTCTCACTCACAGCATCTAAAGGCATGAAGAGAACCAAGAAGTTCTCAGATATCATCAATATGGCATTTGGGCAGTGAGTAGCCTTGAGGTATTGCAAAGGAGTGATAAAAACATTATTTAGCTTCTTTTGACATTCCTTTTTTCCCCTTCTCTTCCTGCTTTTCCTTTGTGCTCTGTACAATTGGGATCTGGATTGTTCCCAGAATGTGAAAATCAAGGACCTGCACAGACGAGTGAAAAAAATGTTTCACCACAAGGTTTGGATTTCCAGGAGAAATTACCTGTTGCCTCCATAATAAGTACCCATTAAGGAGCTGCCTTGCACAGTGCTTTCTTTTGGATTTGAGAGATTGATCTTTACTGAATCACAGGCTCATTCAGCTTGGAAAGGACCTCAGGAGGTCTCCAGTCCAGCTTAAAGCAAGATCAGCTACAAGATCAAGGCTTTATTCAGTTAGGAATGTCTGAGAGTTTATTTTTTCATGTTAGATAGTGGTGCCCTTCTTCTAAAACATTGTATGCTACTTGTTTGGAATAGAATGATCTTCAGATTCCTGGAGATGTCCTTTCCAACATCCATCAGCTTCCACAGGTGCCCTGGGCATTGCTGGCTGGCAGCTGTGGCAGCTTGGAAGTTCAAAGAGAACACCTCAATTAGCAACAAGTGACAACAATATTGTCCCTGAAATGGCCACAGGATGTAGGGAAGCAACACTAACGAGTACAGGTGACACCTACAGTTAATGACTTATTAGACCAGGGGACACAGTTGAGCAAAGGGATCAAAGGTGCTGATGGAGTCCCTCAGTCAACTTCTTTTGAGCAGTTCAACAGAAAAAAGCTTTTGAAATACCAGTAACTTTTATAACTTTTTAATGGAATAGTATGCACAGAGGGAGGATGGAAAACACAATTTCCTTTGGCAATGGAAAAATGCTTTGAAATCCTACATGGAAGATTCTGGAGAATGTAGGTTCCCTGCAGGATTTCTGAGACATCTTTTAGATGTTTAACTCCTTTAACTCTGGGTAGCCCCACTGGCCCTTCTGCAGAAAGATGAATAATAAAACACAGTGAAGTCAACAAGACATTGGGAAACTGAAAGCCTTAGGGGACTGGAATTAGCAAGGTGATGCCAGAAGAGAAAGGGAATTGGGATGATCTGTGTTTCCCATTTTGTATTTAGAGAGTTTAATAAATGGAAGCTTTGTCAATTGGAAGAAAGAACATGCAATGACATCAAATGATACCAGTCAGGTCAAACAGCTGGAAAGACAAGAAGCTTCAAGTTGCAATAACCCTACCCTTTTGCAGGAGAGACCTGCTGCCTTCAAGCTGAAAGGAAGGGTGAAACTAGGAGAATGTTGAGCAGTTTTAGCCCTGAAGGTGACCATGGTGAGCTACTGGCAAAGAACATGAAATTCTTCACATCTTCAGTCTTTGATTTAGAAGAACATCCCTCTTGCATTGATGTTATAGAGCAACCACAAGCTGGAGTGTATGCAGGTATTACTGGACAAAGTTCTGCCTTCATTTAGAACCATTCTAGCCTGGTGGCTGTGACAGAGAGCCATGGCAAGAAATATTGTCCTATCAAAGACTCATTCAAGCTTAGCATCCACTCAACTAGTCAGGAAGACCAGCTGAGAAGATGCCAGCATGACCATGATCACTGCTGGCAGGGAGGTATCTGTTTGTGGCTGCCCCAGGGGAGACAGGCTGGGAGCTGAGCAGGAGCCAGTGCCAGCCCTGCCCTCACCTGCAGGGACAGTCCCACTGCAACTGGGCTCCAGTGGCAGCCCCTGAGACAGCAACAAACCAGGGCCAGGATCCATCCAAGTGCTCCAGGCAGAAGCAGAAGGAAAACAGGGATGGAGGCAGGGTGGGGAAGAAGCTGCAATGTGGCTCTGAACTCCACCCACGTGGGACACCGACAGTGTCCCTCAGGCCAGGGCTGGAATGGGGCTCATCAGCTGCAAGGGCAATGGGAATGCTTTCCCAGCAGAGCAAAGGAGAACAGGTCCATCTTCATTTCCCAGCAGCTGAGTGTTGGCTCTCATTGAGTGCTCTTCCAGTATCAAACACCCTTTGTGAATAACCCACTACCATGGGGCTTCCATCACAAGGTCACTTGCTTCATCCCATGCAGGCAGTGACAGCTGGCACACTGAGGCTGAGCCAGGTGTTCCTCTTGCACCCTGCCATGACATGCACCTGGAATAAAGCTGCTCTGTACCTGCTGAGCCACCTTTACAAAACCTTCTTAGGAAGGGTTCAAGGACAGGCAGAGTGATTCAGACTTTGCACCAGCAGAAGCCAACTCTTAATTGGATTCAATTTCCACAGTAAGGCTAATAATTTTGGTACTAAAATGCAAATAATTACAGTTGTAAGTGTTTTCCAGCAGCCACAGGCTTGCTGGCTGCCTCTCAAACCTGAATGGAAGGACCAGGATGCCTGGTTTAAAAAGTTCAGAGTGTCCCTGCTTCTGCAAAGCCAACTGGAAGCCAGTGGGAATCCTTTCATGGGTGCATGAGCCTCTTTGTGAAAGGCCACAAATCTTATATTCATTCAGGTGTACAGAAAAATGTATTCCAATTTAAGATGAAGTTACCAGGCAAGGAATGTACTTTGTGTATGAGCTGGAGTTTGATGTAGCCCTCCTGTGTCCTGCAGGGACATGACAATGACCATCCTGCTTCAGAGCAAATATCCACCTAGCCCCAAAGTGCCTGTAAAAAGGTATCTAGGGAAGCATAAAAATCTGTGTGATGTTTCATAGAATCATAGAATCATTTGTGTTGGAAAAGACCTTTAAGATCATCAAGTCAAACTGTTAACTTACCACTGCCCAGCCCACCACTGAGCCACGTCCCTCAGCACCACAGCTACACACACTCTCAATACCTGCAGGGATGGTGACTCAACCACCTCCCTGGGCAGACTTTGCCAGAGCCTGACAACCCTTCCAGTGAAGAAATTTTCCCTCATACCCAAACTAAACCTCCCCTGGCACAACCCGAGGCCATTTCCTCTTGTTCTATCACTTGTAACTGGGCAGAAGAGCCCAGCACCCACCTCCCTGCACCCTGCCAGCTTCCTACCCAGGAACACACACACACACGTGTCTTCCTGCTCTCCTCACCCACCTGTGCTCAAAGGATTTCCTCTGCCTGTCCTGGCTTGTCTCTTCAGAAGCCCCCAAGGAACCTCTCCCTCTTCTATGGGATTCCCCATTTTCCCCTGAAGCCTCTGCCTGTCCCTTCTTTCCATTCTCTTTGCTTTGTTGGCACCTACCAGGCACTGAGCTGCTGGTTCTAAGGAGGTGCTGTTGCCCAAGGCCTCCCTCCTGGGTGGCCTGACCCTTCCTTCCATTCTCTTTGCTTTGTTGGCACCTCCCAGGCACTGAGCTGCTGGTTCTAAGGAAGTGCTGTTGCCCAAGGCCTCCCTCCTGGGTGGCTGTGCTCTGCTCAGAAACCAGCCTTTGGTGTGTGAATCCTTTACCTTCACATGCCTCGTTTTGTTTATCTACATCACACTTCAGCTGGTACCTCAGCACCTTGTCACTCCTGTTCCCCAGGCCCTTCCTAGTGCTGCTCTGTCTCCTCTTGTCCCGACTACCCCGGGCAGCTCAGCAGCACCAGCAGACCTGCCCAGCACTGACATTCCTGGCCCCATGAGTATGTGATGGACTTGGCCCTGAAGGCTTTGGGGCCAGGAACTTCCTGGGTGTGGTGCCTTCAGCACTGGTGAAGGTTCTCCCTGCACATAGGGTTACAGATACTGGTTTTTCCAAGCACACTCCCAGAAAAAAAAATTATCACAAAACAAACATGGAAATTAAAAAAACATTGAATATTTTATATTTATAATCTTTTGGCTTTTCTTTTTGCCCAGGAAAGTGGTTGAGTCACCATCCCTGGAGGTGTCTAAGGGTTGTGGTGTTGGTGGAGATGGGTTAGGGGAGAACTTTGTAGATCAGGGATGATGGATGGACTGGGTGATCCCAAGGGGCTTTTCCAACCTGAATAGCTCTATCATTCTATGGTTCTGTGACTGGTATCTTGATTTTCACTTTGCCCAGAAGGTAAATGGCATTACCTTCTCAAGCAGAGTTGATTTCTGTCTCCAGCTGTGTGCATTTCCCTGCGTTATCAAATATGTGTATATGGAAATACTGAAATTAATATTTAATGTGAGTGCATTTGCCTCTGGTCTCAGAGTGCAGCTGCCTTTTACTAACTGCTGCACTTCCAGGCGTGGCTCATGTCAGGAAGTTAAGAACTAAACTGCCAATTCAACCTTTTGCCTTTCCCATGATATTTTGTTTATTTCCTCCTCACAGAGGAAAGAGGGACTACAGGGACTAACCATGGTGAAGACAAGGCTTGCCCTTTGTGAAGCTGCAGCAAAATCCAGCATGGTATTGCTTCTGCTCTGCTGTGCACAGTTTTAATGTTTAGAAAAGTGAGCTGATTAAGGGTCAAATTAAGTCATCATTTACTGGGGCATGATTAGATTCAAAACAAGTGTCTGTCTTGCTCCAAGATGCAGTAATCCATGTATTCCACTTGGTGACCACTGCTCAGCTGCAAGCAGAAAGAAGTTTTTCCCCAGGCAGACAAAACCCACAAAAATTATCTTTCTTGAAAGCTCAATAAATCCTAAAGCCTGGCAAACATTCCTGGTCTCCCTGTGCTCAGCAGGGCTGCTGAAGAAGGGAGTAATGTCTGGTTTTCTATTGAAGACTTAAGTTAGTTCAACAAAGACAGAACAAGTTTGGATTAACAAACTGCAGTCTCACTAATAAGTACATCTGTTGTCATGCATCATGAGATGTGGTGTCTTGTGACACAATTGTTATCCACACACCTTTCATGCAAAGACTCTCAGTGTTGTGATTTTTAACATCCTAACCTGGGGATGCCCAGCAGTGTGTCCCTCCCTCCAGACCTGCTTGGTAACCTGGTACAAAGATGCCAAACCCTTTGGCAGCCAATCTCACCACAGCCAGTAACTGAGTCATGGGAAACTTCTCTCACATGAACTGTGTTACATTTGGAGGTTTTGTGATTGGTAAATATTAATGTACAAAACTGGAAAGACCAAAGAAGGTCCTGCACACTGGCCCAAATTCTTCTGTGGCAGCCAGTGAGCTCAAGGGGAGCGTGTGAATGAGAAGTTGTGGATGAAGAATGGTCTGATGTGATAAGAAAAAGTAAATTTAGATGATATAAATTATATTACATCAGTTAGCATGATGTGAGGAAGGATGAAGTGCAGAGCTCTCCTGTGTTTATAGCTATAAATAATGCATGATTAGGGTATGGCAAAATTATCATATTGCAACACTTTAGCTGTTTTCTGTGGGTCATCCTCTAGTGCTTTGGTCTATCATGGCTTGTTCCCTCGTGGGCAATTCTCCAGCTGTGGGATGGAAGAGGCAGCCTGAGGCATGGACATCATGTCTCTGGGGAGAGGAGCAGGGAATGTGATGGGCAGCAGGTTGGCAGGACAGCAGGGGCCTTGTCTTGGTCACCAGGACCACGTGTGTGCAGAGCAGGCAGAAAGAGCACTGGGGGAGGAGGTGAGCAGGCAAAGGGAGAAGGTGTGGTAAACTAAAGCAGTGGGACCCAGCAGCCTCTAGACACTCAGAACTCATCTCAGTTTGGAAATGCCACTGAATCCTGTTCCCCAGGCTGATCTTGCTGGTCTCTGGGGCTTAGCAGAGAATCTGGAAGGATTTGGTGGTCTTTCCCTATTGAGATGCGTTCAGAGTACCCAGAGCCTGGTCAGGCTGTAGCCTGAAGCCCTGCAGTTTGCTCTGACTCCCCTGCCTTTATGACTGCAGGTGATAATTTTCTGTGTCCCCTGTACAGTGTCAGTGTCTAATATAACCCAGAGAATAATTAAGTGCTTTAGAAGCCCTTCAGTTCCCTCTTGTGTTAGCTTATTCTTCAGTAGACTGGCAGTTTAAAAACTCCCATCTTATGTCTTTCCTCAGTAAATATTAGAGTAAAAACTTGCCTTGTCTCATCTCAGGTCTTTCCAGCTGGGATGTTCTGCAGGAAGGCAGCACAGACTGCAAGGAGGAGCATTAGAGGTGGATCAGGGAGTGAACTCAAAGGGATAAAAACAACCTGAAGGTAATTGCTGATTTACATGGCCAAGTGATTATTCCTTTGGAAGTTATGTTACCCACAAATGTTGTGACTTCTGTCTAATGCAAGTTCAGATGGTTCTCATGGGGTTCAGGTACCTGCCTGACAGGGACCTGCCCTGCAGGGAGGGATGGAGCTCAGGTGCTGCCCTGCAGGGAGGGATGGGGTTCAGGAGCTGCCCTGCAGGGAGGGATGGGGTTCAGGTGCTGCCCTGCAGGGAGGGATGGGGCTCAGGTGCTGCCCTGCAGGGAGGGATGGGGCTCAGGTGCTGCCCTGCAGGGAGGGATGGGGCTCAGGTGCTGCCCTGCAGGGAGGGATGGGGCTCAGGTGCTGCCCTGCAGGGCCAGCCCACAGTCACACTGCTGTGGTGGGACCTGGTGCAGGGGCTGCATGCAGAGGATGATGGAAACATCAAGACGTCTCTGCTCAAGAGTACAGGAGATGTCTGGAAAGGTAGGAAAGCCCAGGAAGGCTCTGGGACTTTGGGGACAAGCATTCTATGTGAAAGTGTGTTTATTTGTTAAACAACAGGTGGATTAGTGCTGCTTATCTTACTTGCTTCCTTAATAGTGACAAACTCCTTGGAAATCCCTAGAGAACTCCTGAGGAATAACCAAGCAGACACTGTTCTGTGGTGCAAAAACCTTGAGATTCTGAGACACAAGGTGCTTGCTGCTGACCTGCAGGTGCTACTGCCCGGGATCTACAGCCTAGCAGACCCTTTGTTTTGTTGTTCCTCTTTTCTTGGCAAGTTTCCATTTCAGTTGTCCCAGTCTTATGTCTGGGCTTGCAAGAGCCAGGGAGGGGTCACCTCTAGGTGACACTTCCAAGGTACAGAACCCATGTCTCCATGTGCACTTGTTAAACCCATGTTCTGCACAGACCTCTGCTTTCAGACTGGGAGCCTGGAGGGCCTGTTGGTCAGGACAGCCTTGCATCCTCTCTGTGTCTCTTCCTAGGCAGCTTTCACACACCATTTATGGAGTGCATTTATTGCTCAGAACTTCATCAGTAGTCGAGGATCCAACTACATTAGCTGAAAATGTGAGATTTTTTTATACTTTACATGCAGTGAGACTGAGACACTCAGGCTCTGTAAAAGGCAGGAGTGAAACTTGACCACTGCTAAAGGCAATTAAACCTCAAATTAAGGGAGAGGTGTGCTCAGTTGGCCTCAGGACCTCCTGGCCATGCAGTGGGAAGGTCCAAGGCAGGCAGACACTGAGCACCAGGCTGGGCTGTGAAAGCCCAGAGGAAGAAACCAGGGCTTTTCCTGCAGCCCCTCTGGGTCTACCACAATGCTCAGGACACCAGAGGGGAATGTAAAAAGTCATCAAGAGATAAGCCTTGAGGCAAAACTTCGGGGTTGCACACAGAGCCTTCCCACTCCTGCACACAGTCCTGAGGAAGCAGTGAAGCAGGTTCTGAAGAGCTACAAAAACTCTGGGAGTATCTTCACTCCAGCCAGGGAGAGATGCAGCCCTGGCCAGAGCCCTTGGAGAAGACTGGCTGCAGGAGGAGAACGTCCCACTGGGGATGGATGGTCAGGCAGGTGTGTCTGAAGTGGGGCTGTTTTCTGACTGAATAACTAATCCCTCAGGGTCTTTCAAAATCATCACTGGCTCATCTCCTCTCTCCAAATGCACAGTCATCCCTGTCACAGGGAAGTGCTGAAGAAGACAACCAGAAAATGTGCATGTTAAGGATTCCCTTCTAAAAATGTATTTAACTTGTGCTGTAGCTCCTCAGACACTCCTGGTTGTTCTTCCCCTACCATAGTCTCTGTAATTAATATAACCTCTGTGGTTTAACTGAAGAGACAGATCAACAGACTAGTGTTGTATAAAAGCTGTTTCACATTTACTAGCTTGGAAACGTTGGCACTGACAGGCAGCTGAAGGGCTTTTCCCACCACCAGCACTGCACCTGCAGGTGTTTGGGGATGTCTTCCTCCTGGGTGCTGCAGGTGGCTGAGCCACCCATGTTCCTGTGAGCAGCCAGGGCACCAGCCAGGGTGGATGCTTCTTCCAGCCCAGCCAAGCCCCAGCTGTGCAGGCAGTGATGGGCTTTCAGGGAGCAGCACTGCAGACCCTGGTGCTTCTTGGTGTGTGCCTGGCAGGAGATTCAAAATCAAAATGTGATCTCCAATCACGTCCTGAGCTGCATTAACAGAAGTGTGGCCAGCAGGGCCAGGGAGGAGATCCTGCCCCTCTGCTCTGCTCTGCTGAGACCCCACCTGGAGAGCTGGGTCCTGCTCTGGAGCTCCCAGCACAGGAGGGACATGGATCTGGTGGAGAGGGGCCAGAGGAGGCCACAAAGATGATCCTTGGGCTGGAGCAGCTCTGCTCTGGAGCCAGGCTGGGAGAGGTGGGGTGTTCAGCCTGGAGAAGAGAAGGCTCCAGGGAGACCTTAGAGCAGCTTCCAGTGCCTGAAGGGGCTCCAGGAAAGCTGGGGAAGGACTTGGGACAAGGGCAGGGAGGGAGAGGACAAGGGGGATGGATTAAAACTGGGAGAGGGGTGATTGAGGTTAGATATTAGTAAGAAATTCTTTCATGTGAGGGTGGTGAGAGCCTGGCCCAGGCTGCCCAGGGAAGCTGTGGCTGCCCCATCCCTGGCAGTGCTGAAGGGCAGGTTGGATGGGGTTTGGAGCAGCCTGGGCTGGTGGGAGGTGTCCCTGGGCATGGCAGGGGGGCTGGAACCTGATGATGTTTAAGGTCCCTTCCAACCCCTTAGATTCTATGATTCTATGATTCAACCTTCACCATTCTATGATGCCATGATTCTATGATTCTGTGTCCTGAAGGGGGTGAGCAGCTTGAGCTGTGCCTTGCTGTGACACCCCATCCCACCTTTCTGAGGAGGGTCTGTGAGCTGCACAGGTTCATTTGCCCCTGCCCAGGATGCACAAGTCCCGTGGTGTCAGCAGTGGGTAGGATTTGAGCAGTCATCTGTCCTTTTGCTCCTTCCTCTCTGCTTCTCCTTTCCCCCCCCTTTGTGAGCAGCCTGGTTCCCCCTGTGCTTTGCAGCTGAACAAAGGGAATGACTCGTCAGTGAAGAGCTGATGAAACCACTAAACATTGTTATTATCTGTAATGGAAATATGAAGATAAAACTAGATGAGCCCTATCATCTGGTATTGTGTGCACAGAGTAGGCAAGAGTAATTGCTGTGGACTCTGGTTCTTTCATGGAAAGGATCCAGAGGAAATATTAATGGATTGAGCAGTATAATCAAAAAGAAGGATGGAAATGTCATAACATTGAAAATTAGTATTTCATTTTTTTTAAGGGAAACTCATCTCTCTGAGCATGGCTCTGGAAACATTTTCATTAAGCCTAGCAAGTTTTAATACCTGTTCTTTATTTCACCCATTTCAGACAACACCAGCCCAGGTTGCTCCAGGCCCCATCCAACCTGCCCTTCAACACTGCCAGGGATGGGGCAGCCACAGCTTCCCTGGGCAACCTGGGCCAGGCTCTCACCACCCTCACACTCAAGAATTTCCTCATGTCCAACCTCAATCTCCCCTCTCCCAGTTTTAATCCATCCCCCTTGTCCTCTCCCTCCCTGCCCTTGTCCCAAGCCCCTCCCCAGCTTTCCTGGAGCCCCTTCAGGCACTGGAAGGTGCTCTAAGGTCTCCCTGGAGCCTTCTCTTCTCCAGGCTGAACACCCCAACTCTCCCAGCCTGGCTCCAGAGCAGAGCTGCTCCAGCCCTTGGATCATCTCTGTGGCCTCCTCTGGCCCCTCTCCAACAGCTCCATGTACAAAATGTGGCATTTCTTATGGCAAAGAACATGAAAGACCATCATTTGGAGGAATATATCTATTTATTCCTCCAACATGCAATTCTAGGAATTGTGCTGTTTTCTTTTAGGTAAATCTTCTGTCAATGAGTAGAGTGGCTCTTGGGGAATGTGTTATACATCAGAAATGTGTGACTCTGCATTGCCCTCATAGCTTGCTCATTTCAACCCATCAGCCAGTGAGGGACCTTAAAATATTCCCCATAATGATTAGATAAAACTCACATTTTTCAATTTTCCTTTTCTTCCTGCCCCTTCTGTAACTTTAAAGGAAGGCATTTACAATTATACTTTAAAATGAAATTTACAAGCTGAGAAAAATAATTCTTAAAACAAGTTCTGCTTCTTGCTTCCCCATTCCCCAAATGCTGCTGCCAGATGAGGGGTCACCCTGCTTGGCTGAGTGAGTCTCCAGCTGGTCATGCCATGACCCTTCCAGTCTCAGGGAGTCATCAGAGATCTTCTGCAGAGGTAATTCAGGTCTCTTCATCCTTCCCGGGTAACCCCTGACAGGGCTGTGGGGATTCATGGAGGAACCCTTGAATCCTGGGCTTTCTAATAGAGCCTCATCTCCAAGTCCAGGGGCTACCCTTCTGCCTGGCATTCACAGGTCTCTGACATTAAAATGGTTGTGTCACATCTGTGTATTTTGGAATACATCTGCCAGGGAGCGTGCAAGTCCACCCACAGTTTCCATGCAAGGTCTCCAGTTTCTCAGCTGCAGTATTTTCCTCTTGGGGTGCAGTCAGTGCTGCAATGACACTGTCAGTGGTGTTTTTTGAAGGCAAACTTCACATACTGGTACAGTGAATGTGCCATCCCTGGGGCTAATACAAGAAAACTGGTGTTTGGAGCCCAGTGATGACTCAGAACACAACAAGGGTTTTGAATTTGGTAACTAATGACTTTGCACAGTTACAAAACCTTATCTGAAATTCATCTTCTATATGTGAGAGACTTTTGTGCTTCCTGGAAAATACTAACATTTTAAATGGTGCTTTTAAATTATAAGCCACTAAATATCTGTGATGAAAACAGCAGTGTGGGTTCAGGAAGGTGCCAAGAGTTCCCCACAGCCTGGGGATGTGTTTGGCTGTTCAGAGGGTACCTGGGGCAGATTCCCTCCCTGGTGCTCCTGCAGGGTCTGTGAATAGCAGGAGGAATTGTCCATCCCACTGACAGGAGAGGAGCTCCTGGGCTGTGGGTGATTAACAGCTGCTGCACTGAGCTCTAAATGCCTTTCATCAGAGAGGGAGTAAGAAGCAAGGTCAGAGAAACCTGTAACACCACGACTGAGAGGGACATAGACAGAAATGTATCTGTTATGTTCTGCTAGGCAGAATTTGGGGATAATGACCTGATTTTGTGCAGCAGCAAACACCTACTGTTATTTTCTCTCTGAGACTTGATTATAAGCATGAATGAGAAGGTTTATTTTAAGGGCTTCTGATTGATTGGGCTGGGGTGGGAGGAGGTGCAGCCTGTTTCAGAGAGAGATGCACAACTGACACAGTTATTAACAAGCCTGTGGGGCTGCAGGGTCTGGGGGTGGTGGAAGAGCACCCTGTGCATGGTGCCCTGTAGCTGTGCAGGGTCTCTGAAGGGCTGACCCCAGAAACCAGGTGTCCTCTGCTGCTCCCCTGCCTTGGGCAGTGAGGTGCCTCCCCTGCAGCCCCCAGGGGTCTAACCCTGCTGTGCCCCGTTGCCAGGCCCTGCACCTGAGGCTCCACCCAGCCTAAGGGCTCTCAGGATCCTGCAGAGTGGCAGGACGTGCCAACCTCAGCAGAGGTTGGGCTGGTGGTGTTTCCTGCCCCGGGTTAGCTCAGGCCAGGTTGGTACCTTGGCCAGGGGCTCTGGCCACGGCGGCTGATGCTGCAAGGCAAGGCAGGGATGCTCCCTCCTGCTGCACAGGTCACCCCAGGACACAGAGGGGCAGCAAGCCCTGGCAGGCTCTCCACAGCACCTTGAGCAGAGGACAGTGTGCTCTGGTCCCTCTGGAGGGCACCTGCAGGGCACTACCCTGCAGCTCCTGCAGCCTGGACGTGCCGAGGCCACAGCAACAGCTGAGCAGGCTTTGAGGCTGAGCTCCTGTGAATTTCCTGGGGAAAAGAAACTCTTAAGATGAGCTGTATAACCTTTTTTACACACTCTTTTGTGGCCCTTACATCTGTGAAAGTAAGTCCCAGGGACACATCCATCATGATCTACAGACCCACCCTCTTGGCTCCAGGAAGCCTGTTCTTCCACTGCAGGGGAAGCAGGTGTGATGTTTTCTCTGAGGATTTAGAGACTTTGTGGGTCTGCATTGCCCCTGGATGCTCCTCCTCAGTGTGCAGTGTGTGCCAGTGGTGTGGGGCTGGGGAGAAGGTGGGAGGTGAATGAATCCCTGCCCAGCCCAGCTCTGTCTTCCTGAGTCTCTGCAGCAGCTCAGGAGAGCAAGGCCAGGATCAGAGCCCTGGGCACTGCCCAGGAGGGGAGGGAGAACACTTCTCATCACTTGCAGGGTGCTCATGTCTCCCTGCAGTTGATGCAGGCTTCTCAGGGCTGCAGATGCAAGGGAAATGGCTGATCTAATGCTCCAGCCTGTGACACTGCTCGGGTGGCCACTGCAAGAACTGGGTAACCTTCCCTTTCCACGCCAGCTGGGAATGCCCCATGTGAGCCCAGCCTGGCAGTCCCTGGAGGCAGGAACCAGGACCCCAGTGCCTCTCATTTTCCTGCCCACCCTCCATTCAGGGTCAGTCTTGGCTTTGTCTGATCGGTGGCAGCAGAAAAGGGCTGGAATCTAGGATTTAAGTGGCTCCTTGTAAACTCCATGTGATGTTGTCTGTTTGATTCATTGAACTTCTGATTTCCTAAGCAGAAATGCAGGTTTGTTCACCCCAAGACTATCCATGAATTTAATGAGTTGCTGTGGCTGTAAAACTATTCTTCAGCAATTAGACTGTCAGTATTGGAGCCCTATGCTTCTGACCTTGGTCCTACCCATGTCTCTTCCCTGCAGTCACTGGACACACAATCACTGGTCACACAAAATGGACCAGATGTGGCTTTATTTTATTTTATTTTATTTTTTATTTTTTTTTTCTTTGCCTCAGTGGGTGCCCTCCCAGGAGTGGGAAGCTTTGTCTTTCTCTCCTTCAATACTGCTTCTGATACAGTCAGTGCACCAGAGATCCTGGTTTGGAGGTGTGTGAATGCCTTCCTGGATCCCCACCTCTCCCTGATCCTCTGCATGGCCCCACAGCCCAAAGCCTGGATAGGTGAGTGAGACCAGTTTGCTTGTTGGACACCTTGTCCTCTGCAGCTCTTGCTGAAGTCTGCACAAGCAGACCACCATGCACCCTAGTGCCCATGAAAACTTTGCCCTTGCTAATCCCAAGGGATCTTTTTCCCACTCCTCTGCTGGTGGGGAAGTCTCCTAACTGGCAAACTGCACCTGCAACCCGTGTGTGCTTAAACCTTGCACCTTGGTGGTTCTTCTCTGTTCATCCTCCAGCTGTGCTTGTCAAGTAAGATCTTGTTCCAGCCTTCATCATGCTCAGCTGAATGAGCCAACCTGGCAGTCTCAGCTGTAAGAAAAGCTTCTTTTCATCTCAGTTACTCTGTGTTCCTCTCTTTGAAGCACGACTGGAACACTAGAGGGTCTGCAGGATAAGGTACAGTCTCATTGCAGGCATCATTTTGTATTGTTTGACCCTAAACCAGACCTCTTATCTTTTATTTCTCTTCAAAGAGCTCTTGCTGTTGTTATTTAGCTTCTTTTTCCTTTATTTTAATTGTCTAGACCTCTGCAGAAACTGCTTTTAATGTTCTGGTTTGGCACCTGAATTGATAAAAAAATTATCCTGCCTGGTGCTTTCAGACAGTTTCCTTGGTCAGTGTTTTTAAAAATGATTCTGCTTCCTTCTGATCTGGTGTTCCCAGGGTGCTAAAACACCAATTGGGCCAGAAGCCATGACCCACCAGCCTAACTGGGAGAGACACCTCAATACCCATGGAGATCCTTGTCATGATGCCAGTCTGACCAGCTCCTCGGGGGGTGCCTGGTGCCCCCAGCCCTTCCTCAGGCTGGGCCAGCAGAGCCCAGTCAAAGCCTCACTCCAAAATCGGTTCTGCTGCAGCTTCTGAAAGGCAGTGGTGGGGAGGAAGAGCCCCCTCTGAGTCCTCATGCACGCAGGGTTCACAAGCCCTTTGGCTTCCAGGTTTAGCAGCCGTGGCAGATGCCAGCACCACTGGCCCAGAGCCACCCCTGCCAGGGTGTGACTGGGCAACCCAGCTGAGCAGGAGCCACCAGGGGGAAGAGAGATCTTCAGACAGGTTCTTTTGGAGCCCCAGAAATCATCAGCCATTTGGGCACAGTGTTTCTGGCACTGCAGGTGCCTGCAGATTTCCACCCAGGAATGCTCCCTCCTCCCTCTCTGAGGGCTGGTGATGTGAATGCAAACCAGCGTTTTTCACAGACACAGAAAAACAAGCAATTATGGAATAAAGACCCTTCTCCTAGCAATGGAGGAAGTGACAGAAACCTTAATTATGCTTGAATTCACAGTAATATCATATTCAGGAAGGAAGAAAATCATCAGGGCATGAAAAAAAAAAGGGCTTTTTTCTTTTCTATGATAATGTGAAATTGCTCTGGCCATGAGCCAAGTCACTTTTCCGTGGTGCTGATGTGCTTTGACAGAAACCATGTCACTTGCAGTGAGACCTTGGCTTGGCTCAGAGCAGCAGGAGAGGCCTCAGCCCCGGTGGGCAGGGGTTCTGAGCAGGGGTCTGACCACAGGGACTCACTGTCCTGCCTGTCCTGGCACCTGCTCCTTGGGGCAGGGCTGGGCTGCAGGCTCCCCTGCCCTGAGAGGGGCTGCCCAGCACCAGGGGAGCTCCCAGGGGCTTCCAGCTGCAGGGGCAGGAGTGGGAACACAGCTGGAATGTCCCTGGGCAGGGGGGCTCTGCAGAGCAGCCTGATGCTCAAACACAGCCAAGCAGCAAATAGCTCTGCCCAAGGGAACCCGAGAGATGCTGACCAGAGAGCTCCACCTGGGAAGCCTTCTTCACACAGCTCCTCATTCCTGCCTGATCCTCCTGTCCCCAGGGCCCCTGCCCCATCCCATCCCATCCCAGCCCCTGCCCCATCCCAGCCCCTGTTTGCTGACAGGGAACAGGGAGGCACAGGGCAGTGCCTGGGCTGCTCCTGCTGCAGCTGCACCCCCACCAGGCATGCACTGGGTGGCTTTTACAGAGCAGACAATTGACCTCTGAATTGAAAAGGAAAAGGGGAAAAAAAAAGAGAAAAAAAAAAGAAATGTGGGGTGGCCAGAGCTGGGGTCAAGCCCTGGGTGCCAAGGGCAAGGCCCTTTCCATCTGGTGCAAGCGCTGGAGTTTTGTGGGTGGTCAGTGCATGAGATCAGTTAGTAAGAAATTATATATTATTATAAAGTGTGGTTTTGAAAGTTTTTGTTGGGTGAAATGGCATGGGGAGGCCTAACCTGTATAAAATGTTCTTTATGGGATTACTTAGTTGGAGCCCCAGACTGCATTAGTGCAGACCTGAACTCCCCAGCTGGATGTCTCACTGCATCCTTCTGGAATTACTGAAGAGCCAGTTGTTCTGCAATGGGCTGATGCTGGAAAAATGCACATTTTCAGTATGTCCACTGCTGGTTTTTAATAGGCATAATTTTAGTCAGAACTGTTCTAATTTCCTGGTCACAAACTGGGAGAAACATAGGTTCTTTCTACAGGAAAAAGACCAGACCTTTAAGATAAATTGTGAAAAAATCTTGTGTCATTAACTTCAAACACAATTTCTTCTACTCCATTTTGTCCTGCTTTTATCTTTTTTTTTTGCCCTATTTGGGATCATAATTGGGCTGAAAATGAAATTAATTGGGACTTTTTGTGCAAGATGCTGGGAGTGCAATAACACAAGTTATTTTTCACTTTTAAAGGCTAGCAATATTTAAATAGTAGATGTTTTCTCTGTACAGTGATATTGTCTCTGTTTTCAAACCATTTTCTGAAAAACCCCTCTGTATTCTGTAAGAGCAGTGCAAGTCAGGAGCAGCAAAGCTGTTGGTTCTGGCTTTAACAATGCTTCAAAAAGCTTTATAGAAATGGTTTCATCAAATGACCTTTGAAGTAGAGACAAAGAGAAATCAGGTTATATAAACAACCCAAAGGGAGAATTGAAGACAACAAAGAAAGACAAAAAAATAACTTGTCTAACTGGTTACAGCCTCTTTGCTGAAATGCTTAAATGATCTGTCAATAGTAATGTTTTCTTTTTCCCCAGGATGTACATTTGAGTGAAATAATGCAGAAGTCCTGAATGGCAGAGAACTGAGCCTGTGCCTGGGGAGCAGGGGAGATGCAAGGACCTTGCTTTCCCTGCTTTCCAACTGCCTGTTGTTCTTACATTCCCGAGTGTGGCCTCAGCCCCTGGGAGCTGCGCAGGAGGCGCCGGTTCCGTCACACTCCGGCTCGGCTGCTGAAAGGTCAGTGTCTCCAAATGTCATCCAGCTCCTCCTTTTGTATTTGTGTTGAAGCAGTGATTTGTCTGGTGTGTTTCCCAGCAGATCTGTCATTAGACAGCTGGGGTAAAAAAAACCCAACAAAACAGCAAAGCAAAGAGCTGAAGAGAAGCTCAATAAATGGTAGAGGGGGTAGAAGATGATCTGGGAAACAGTGTTATTTTCTTATCTCTAGCAGATGGAAATGTTGTATTTTAGGTGCTTCATTCCTGCAGTTTCTGCACCCTAAGCCCCAAGAGCACCATGCCCAGCAGGGAGGTGCTGCTTCCTCCTGCTGGTTAATGAACCACAGAGAGACCC
Organism: Chaetura pelagica; assembly: GCF_000747805.2. Lineage (NCBI taxonomy): Eukaryota > Metazoa > Chordata > Aves > Apodiformes > Apodidae > Chaetura > Chaetura pelagica. Next base: position 170,646 of record NW_009954619.1, read on the forward strand.
CCAAGGCCCCCAGAATCAGAGAAGTCTTCATGAGGGACAATTCAATGAGACAAGTCTGCCTTTAGCATCTCCACCTGTGGCTTCCTTTGGGGTCAGTGAGAGGACAGGCACTTTTGGGGCATGAGTCCTTGTCTCTCTGTCAGTGGCTGCCTTAAGCTGAGGGGCACTGGATCTCAGATGCATCCTGTCCTTCAGCCAGCCATGGAGGAAGGCAGGTGACTCCCTCAGGTGTAGGTGTTGACACTGGAGACCTCAGGGTGATTTGCATCACCCAGAAGTGACCTGTCTGGGCACAGGAAGAGCCTGGCTCCATGGGCTACCAAGTTCCATCTCATCCTGCCTGAAGGGCTGTTCTTCCTTTCTCAGCACACAAACATACAAAAAAATCCACCCAGAAGAGCAGGAATTTGTGCTCTTGTGTCAAAGGCAACACCATGGTTTGAAAAAACAGCAGCAGTTCTGGGTGTCCAGGTACAGAGATCTGGTGCACAATGAGTGCTCACAATGTTGAAGAGACAGTGAGAACAGCTGCAAAATTTTATTATCCACACCAGGGAGATGACTAAGCATCACTTTTCTTAGAAATACCAAGCTCTCATACAGTATTGAGTCACTTTAAAAGACAGGTGCATGAATTAAGAGCCTGTGCATTTAGGTACATCAATTATGCTCAGCTCTTGGCATCTAATGGAGCATCCTTCCAAAAGTGAGTGCCAAAATCCACTTACAAACAAATAGAGGAAAGGAAGTGCCTTTGAAGACCTCCAGAGAGAAATCCGACCTGCTGAAATGAAAGCATCTAAATTAGATGTCTGGTTCCCAACCTGTGTAAACAGCTGTTCTGTCCTTCCATTGTGGAAATATATCAAGCAGACAGTAAAGGACAATGACACTGGCTCAATTCAGTTGTCTCCACACATACATATTGTGCAACTCCCCTATAGCTGCTGTGGGGTTTCCTGTCTGGTCTCCAGTGGCTGCTAGAGAAGAGCAGGGTCTCCCTGAGATCTGCTGTCTCACCTGCACCATCCCAGGGCCACCTCCAGTGCCCTCTGGAGCTGGGCAGTTGGGTCCTGCCCCAGGCTGAGGGTTCTGCAGAGGAGAGGGCTCCAGCAGCACCAGCCTGTGCATCCCTGAGGACACGGGCACCTTGAGAGTGCAGCTCCCCAGCCTGTGTCAGAGGCCTCAGGGTGCAATGATTTGCACCCCCGTGTCCGCTCCGTCCTTAGAACAGCAGAGGAGTCAGGAGGTATCGGCTCCAACGTGCAGCACTTAAGCAAACTGACCCTGTGCTAAGCACTGGCTCAAAAGGAAGTCAATACGACAAAAACAACACCTGCCTTTCTTATCATTAATACCCCGGGTCAATCTGTCTTGACATTTTTCTTTGAAAAATCAACAAAATAGGAGTGTGGTTTAAATAATCCTGTGCTTTTCTGGAGCCATTTAGCCCTACTTCATGGTAAGAAAATAGTTACAAATATGTTCCCATGCTCCCACTTGTTCCTTTTATGTGAAATTGAAGTTTATTATTATATTTTCTTCCTTTTATATATCAGCATATATTTTTTCTTACAAGCATTATAAATTCTCGGGTGGTGGGAGGGAATGAATTTAAATGGCTGATCTGAAAGTTTTATCCAATTTCTCTTTGTTTGCCATTCCAAAGATTTTTTTAATATCTGTTTTAATAAAATATACTAATACATTTTAAATCGCTTTTGATTTCAATCTGTGAGAAGTGTCCTGTTGAATATTTAACATTCCCCACCAAAGAGATGATTACAGAGCAGTTTTGTTCTCAGTTCTACACAAAGCATCCCATGAGCTTTTAAGATAAAGTCTAAAGGATGGTGGAATTACATTTAAACTGAAAAAGAAATATTAGTTTGCAGATAAATTTAACACCACAGCAGCAGATTTGGCCCAAGCTGAGTTCCCATGTGACTCCTCTGACACAGCACACAGGGCTACTTGTTCAGCTCTTCCCTGGCAGAATTTACAGGCTGCAGTCAACAAGTTCAGGTAATTAAAGATTGCTCTGGGTCTGTCTGGCTCTTGTGTTGTCTCTTTAATTCTTTCACAGGTTTAGTCACCCAGCTCAGGAAACACACTTCAGCTCCACAGAAACTGTCCTGATGTATGAAGGTGAGGAAGTTTGATGGGTACTCAGTTCCACCTCAAAACAGTTTGCTTTTCCCCCTCCCACTATCCCCACAGGAAGATTGTTCCACAGTCCTTCTGCTTCCAGGAGGAGGAAGTCTCTTCTGATACCCACCTGCAGATGATGAGAAGACTGAGCCCAGGTGCTGGGTGGGCTGGTACCTGCTGAAGGGGTTAGAACCTGTCAGTGCTGGTTCTGGCCACAGCACCCGTGCTGCTCCCAGGCAGCAGCTGCTGCTGCCCCAGGGCTGGGTCACCTCTGACAGCTCATGGCCCTGCTTCTCCAAAGCACAGCAGAGCCATCCTGGCTGCTGAGGATTTTCTCTCGCAAATGTGTTTGTTGTGTATGAGATGGCATTTCAAAACATGGCAATTCCTTTTCAAGCGGAATCCCCAGGTCCTGCCCAGCCCTGCCCATCAGCCCAGCACCAGTCCTGACACAGCCTGAGGCTGGGGCAGCCACTGGCTCTGCCTGGGCTGTGTGGAAACAGGTCTGTGTGCCCAGGCTCAGCAGCCTGCGTGCACCCTGGAGAGATTCACTGGAACAGACAATGGTACAGAATAATCAGTCATTCCCACAAACCTTCTCTTCTTCTCCTGTGCTAAAAAAAATAATAATGAAATAAATCTGAGCCAATTCCTTTGTTTTTATTAAAGGTTTCTTTGCAAATTACTGTTTCTGAAACCCTGGATTGGAAGAGAAGTGTAATTCTTCCATGTGTACAGTTCATAAATGGATGTTAGTTATCTAAGGGTTGCTCACAGTTTTAGAACCCAAACCTCTGTATTTTTGCTGTAAAACAGTGAAGCTGTTGTTTACATCCATCCTGACAGTTCAAGAGAAAGAGAGAGAGATCATCTCAGGGTACAAGAACTGCCATTTGTGAGAAGCTTCAGCACCATCTTGACAAGAAGATGCTTCTCTGATTCAGGAGAGGAAGATGCTTTTAGAAGACATGGAGTCTGTGCCAACTGCACTAGCTGTCTCAAAAAGCCCAGCTAATTTTCTCATCTGGGAGATGCTCTGTGCAAGCCCCAAAGTTCACAAAATGAAGGATCTAATCCTTCCTTGCCCTTCTGGCTGGTCCCTGGCTCTGCTCTCCCTCCTCAGCCACACTGCCCTGTCATCACAGTGTCCCCACCCTGCTGACCAGGGGGCATGAGAAGAAGGGTGACACCTTCCCTGACACCAGCCATGCCAGGATGATGCTGCCCCTGGGACAGCAGGGAACGTGCTGTGAAGGGCTCCTGCCCCCACTCCTAGAGATCATGGGCACCTCTGTCTGGATGACATCTGGACGTGTTTGTGCCCCAGTGCCCTGGGCTCAGGATCACTTCCTCAGCACACCAAGCCTGTCTGGAACCCAGGGCTCCTGATCCCAGAGGCACTGCTGGTTGTTCCACATGCTCCCAGTACAGGATTTGTGCTGGGTGAGAAGTTGTATCGTGCACAACTTTTAAAACCTGACCACACAAATAAAGCAGAGATTGGCAGATACCCACCTTTGCTGTACACTCCTCCCAGCTTCCAGAACCACGCTGCTGGTTATGGACTTTGTTGTCCAGAGCCCAGTTCTGTGGGTTTTTATATCCATGCTAGATGATGAAGCTGTGAATCCTCAGCTCCTTCTATAGCATCTACATCCTGAGCTCCTTCTACATCACCCAGTGCACAGAAGGAAAACAACAGATCAGGTTTTTCCCTTAACAAAGCTGTGTCCTGAGTCCTGGGAACATAAGTCAGGATAATCTCTCCTGGAGTCAGCAGGGATATCTCAGTGAAACCCACACTGGGAAACAAAGTTCAGAGCAGAGACAAACAATAGGGGCTGAACCAAAACAGGCTCTGACCTTTGCTGAGGACCTGATACCAACTTTTCACAAGCAGCTCCTTTCTCTAAAAGGCTGGATTGCAGGGCTGGGGAAAGCAGGGTTGGAAGGAAACATCTGGCAGTGTCTGTGCTAATAAACCTGAGAAGGCTGAGCTCACAAGTCAGACAAGGAGTCTGTTCTCCAGCAATGACAGCCAGCAGCATGAAACTCCTTGTCTCCAGAAAAATCATCTCCCTCCTGTCCCAAATATGACCTCATCTGCTCTGCATAGAGGGATATGTATGTCCCATATTATCCAGAAGTGTTATCTAGGAGTGTGCTTTGGGTACCAGGATAAACTGTTCCAGCATGAGTGACATCAGTTACACCATGGGGACAACCTTTTAAATGTGCAGTTCTTAGGCCCTTGTTCCAGCACTATTTAGTTTACAAGCCCAGCTGCAACTTCCTAAAGCCCTTCAGTCAACCCCCCAGGACAGGATCAGCTCTGCCACATCTGACATTCCTAAAAAACCTTCTGTTTAACCTTTTCTGTGAGAAAAGATTGTACCGGGAACTCTACACCTGCTCTAGGCACCCGAGCCCAATGCTCCATGCACACACCTACAGGGATGTTTTCCTGTGGTCCCACCTAAGTCTCCCACTCCCTCAGTTTGTGCTCATTATTTCTCATCCTGTCCACGGAAAGGGCAGATCCAAATATAGACAACTTGCAGCACACACAGGCCATGATTCTGGCCCATCACTTGCTTACATTTAAGTCTGGAAATAGGATGAAGTCATTCAAATGCCATCATGAACACACATCCCCCTGCTCACCAAGGGAGAGGAGCAAGTTCTGTGCCATTTACTACAGTCTAGTTCCAAATGTCACAATTTAAACAATTCATCCTAAGATAAATAAACTGTGAATGAAAACTCTCCCCAGTTCCACCTAGGAAAAAAGATCCAGCCCTAGAGTGCAGGAATGGTCTTTACTTCTGTGGAGCACAAATGAGACTGGGAATGTTTCCCCTTGTGACTTTGCTCATTTATAAAATGCCTGTTGCTATAGCAGTTAAATGCCAGTAACAAACATGGATAAACAGAAATTCTTGCTATCAAAGTGTGTTGTAGTAGTTAATGGCTGATTTTATTCCTATTTCCCAACTAAATATGTGACACATGGGAAAGTATTGGCCATTAGGATTCTAAAGGCCACGTATAGGGACGTTTTGGTTTTATTCCTGTCATTCATTAGACTGAATTTATATACATATATATAAACCAGTGGAAGTTTCCACTGCCATTTAGCACTTTAATAGAATAAATATCTGTAAGAATGTTTTGGAAATTGTTATCTGGACATATAAAACACTCAGCTCTGGGGATGAAGGGCTACATACACTATCAGTACAGAATGACCACAGTCAGGGCCTAATATGGCAGTGGTGTGTGGAGGGACTATGAAAGCATACACCAAAGGCCTAGGAGATCCTCAGGCCCACTCAAGCTTAGGCAAGAGCAAACTCAGCAGTAAGTCCCTCTCAAGAGCTCTGATGATGCCAGTTCTCAATCACAGAATGTCCCTGGCTGGAAGAGACCTCCAAGACCACCCAGCCCAGCCCCAGTCCTGCACCCACTGGCTCAGTGGGCAGAAGCCCCCGCGGGCAGGTTGTCCTTCACCCCCCACCCTCCATCCATCCAGCCCCTCTCTGGATTCCAACTGTTCTGGCAAAAGATGAAGCAGGATCCCAGCACAGACCTGAGCTCCCAGCACGGCCACAGAGCCCCTGGGAGCACCTGGTCAGGCAGCGGGGGCCAGCTGGCCTGAGGGACAATCCTTTTGCTCCCAAGGGGAGCTGCAGCCAGAGGGGAGCATCCAGAGAGGGGCTGAGCTCTGTGATGGAGGCTTGAGCTCCCCTCCCTGTGCTGCGGGTCTGGGGGTGTTTGCCCCCCACCCGTGGCAGGGGAGCATGAGCCAGCACAGGGGCCTTCCTGCTCTGCAACTGCAGATGCTGCCAGCCAGAAGACAAATACTCCTTTTACTGCACTTTCCTGTCTGTAAACAGGACTCCCACCTCACCACAACCTCCTTTCAGGCAGGTGTAGGGAGCAATGAGGTCTCCTCTCAGCCTCCTCTTCTTCAAAACTAAGCAATCCCAGCTCCCTCAGCCTTTCCTCAGAGCCTGTTCTCCAGACCTTCCACCAGCTCCAGGTTCTGCTGCAGCCCAGGCTGGGGCACCCCCTGCCCTGCCCTCAGCAGCTCCCTTCTCCAAGGCTCCCCCAGCACATCCCGAGGCTGCTGAGCTCTGAGACCCTGTCACCCTGCCCAGCCCTCTGCTCTCTGCCTGCTGCTTCCCAGGGTCACCCCAGGAATCCCACAGTGCTGAACCAAAGCACTTGCTGCTGAGCTGGTGCCACCTCAGAGTGCTCACAGGTAGCTCAAAGACCTCCAGCTCCAGCTTTTATTCTCTCCATAAAAGCTTCGAGAATTAGCAGAAGAGCCTGGGAGTCACAGTGGGGGAGCAGAGCAAGGAGCAGAAGGGGAAGACTGTGACCTGTGGAGCTCTGCGAGCTCCTGGAGTTTCACAGAGCCACGGGTGCTGTCCCTGCAGAATGAGCTCAAAGGGGGATTTTCAGTGTGTAATTCAGAGGTGCTCTTTCTGTGTCAATATTTTTCTAAAATCTTTGAGAAAATGGGCAACATCTTCCTAGAGTGTTGTGATCAGCAGGAGAAAACATACCTGGCAGGATGTCCCTCAGGGATCACGGCTGGGCTGGAGGCAGGGATCCTCACGGGGCTTCTGCAGATGCCATGGCACGGATGTGTGCCCAGGGGAGGGCTGCTGGCACGGTGTGAAAGCAGGCACTGTGAGCACTGTCCCTCCTCCAGCCAATGCACCCTGCTGGGAGAGGAGACCAGTGGCTGTCACCTTCCCTGGCCGAGGAGAAAGCTGAATCCTAAGTGCTTCTCATCCCTGCCTCTTCTCTTTGCTGAAAAGCAGGTGCTGCCTCCAGCTGCTCTGGCTCTGCCTTTTGAGTGGCAGCAGCTGTAGCTCATGGTGTGCCCTCTGCAAATACCCCACAGCCCAGGCATGCCCATGGCGTGGGCTGTCAGGGAGGGTGGGGTGGGAAGACTTCACCTGCCTGTCCCAAAGGGATGGGCTACAGGTGGGTGCTCAGCTGGGGGATCTGCCCAGGTGGTGCTGTGAGGGCACCAGGACCCTCCGAGCTCCCACCACCTTCCTCTGTGCAGGAAGCTCCTCCAGGTGCTCAGGGCTAGGGCATGATGTGGGGGTGTCAGCAGCAACAGGGCACCTCTTGGGTGTTGCAAGAAGATCTGGCAGCATCTGAAGGACTTTGCTGTTCCCAACCAGCAACTCAGTGCTGACAGCAGCCATGAGCAGCGGCAGCAGCACCTTGTGTGACTGTCACTGTGCTGCCTTCCCTGGAGCTGCCCTGGCACCAACCTCCCCCTGGGTAAAACTCAACAGCCTTGTTTGTTGCTTTGTTTTATTTAAATTAACTTTAAATAAAGTGGTGTGAAATCAAACAAGTTGTTCAAAGCTTGTTCTTGGCTGATTTGCCAGCGAGGCTGTTTATAACTGGACAATTGCATGTAAATCCAAGAAAAACTGGAAAGACAGTCTAGCCCCAGGATGAGAGCTGGTTTATGGGCACTTTGGAGGTTTAATGACTGTTGTTATTGCAGTGTTTAAACCATTTATGAGATAAATGGCTGAGATAAAATCCAGACCTCACTGTTTCTTAGAGCTGTGGGAACATCTACATGCCTAGACAGCAGCTTCTTGCAGATGGTTTATGGAGAGTCTTTGATTTTGAAAACTCAGAGTATCAGGGCCTCTGTCTCTGATCCCATTCACCCCAGAAGAGGTGACAGAAGTGTGGTGCCCTGAACAAAACCCTCCTCCTGCTTCATACCCTCTCTATTGTGCAAGCTGATTTTCTGGGGTATCATGAAGAACACAATGCAGCAAACTTGTCCTCCCACCATATCTCCCCTTGATAAAGGGAAAAGGCTGCAATGGAAACTTTCCATGATGTTTCTTTCAGAAAGAATGGTATAATGAGATAACAGATATAATGGGATTGCCTCTTGCAATCTCTGCCTCAGGTCAGAACTGTCTTGGGAGCCTGGCTGGGAGAGCTGTCACAGCCTTGGAACAGGCAGATGCTGTTGTGCTCTCTGCTCTCAAATCGATGGGATACAAACAGGGGAAGAATTCCTTTGTGACTTTTAGCAATGACTTTTCTACAGGACAAACCCCAGGTCCAAGGTCTATGAATCTCACAGGGTTTTTCATGATGGAATTTGCTCAGGGAATATATCTGAGTCATGAAGGGCTAGAACTGGGGCTAAGGGCTAAGTGCTGATCTGAGCTATTTAATTAATCTCTGACTCCTGCTTGGGCTCTTGGTTGTTGATTCTGCTCACTTGTCACCATTGGTATGGCCACACCAGCAAACTCCCTCAACAAAATTTCCCAGTCATGGTCTCCAAAACAAATTAAAAAAGTCTTTTCCAAGTGCCAGGCAAATGGAGAGGGTGAGTAGAGTTGGACTATGAGCCCATGAAAGTTGTCATTCTGCTTTGTTCCTGGTGCTAAGAGGGAAGCAGGACTAAGGGTTCATCTTCCCCATGGGAAACTGAACATCCAACCCACACCAATGTCTGCTGTGGTGGTTGCCTGTTCGGGCTGCCCAGCTGGACAGGAAAGACAAAATGGTTTCTAAGGAACCATCCAGAAGGGACAAGCTTTGTTTGAGGGAAATGAAATGGCACCAAAAGGTGTGTCTGAGCATCAACCTGCTGCAGGGCTGGTCAGGGAGGCAGAGATGGGCTGAACAAGGAGCAGCCATGAGGAAGATGCTGTAAAACCCCAGAGGTGCTCCTGTCCCAAGGGCAGGGCAGCAAAGCACAGCTGTGTTGTGGGGTGATGGCCAGAGCTGCACAGTGGACAGGCAATAATTTGCACTTCATGGGGAAACACCTTCGAGCAGCCTCCAGGCTCTCCAGAGAGCTCCCATGCACTGGGATGGATGGGGTTAAGAATTCTTACAAACTCTTTTCTTACTTTTCCTGTCTTTCATTGATTTCCTTCAGATAATAAGCAAACGGTAAGGGTTGATACAAACAGCCTCTGGTTACAAGAAGTTATCCACCCCTGGTGGGTTATGAGCATTTCAAATTGCCCATGGAAAATTCAGGCTGGAAGTAAAAGTAGTGAGCACAGAGTGACTGCTTCTGAAGTTGTTCCAAATAACAACCATTCCTGTGTAGTTTCTTTCAGCTTTAAAGCATTTTGCAGACATTAAGTGCTTCCACTGACCACGTGGCAGGCCAAGAGAAGAGATGTTGGAGAAATGAAGAGGAAGAGCAGGGTGAGACAGTCTGCATGACTGTTACCAGATATGCTGGCCAGCCTGAGGTCTGTCCTTAATGCCTCATGGCCTTCAATAAGATGATGCCAACTTCCAATGATTTTCAACTGGATTTCTCAAATGATACCCACTCCAGTGGCACTACATACAGGAATGAGATAAGTACAGGAAATATTCAAAAGAAATGCAATTAAGAAGAGATTTTCTCTTGGAAAATGCATCAGCTCTGGGCCCCTTTACTGCTGGTTACTCAGCAAATGTTTAAGTGCTGTGGCTGCACAGGAGCTGTGGATCTGAGCAGCCCTAATTACTCTTTGTTGCCTCTGCCCCTGGTTATGTATCTTTTGAGAGCAGTTTCTCAGCTAAAGTCTCTTCTTACTCTTCAAAACCCCATGTATTAGTGAGTGAAGGGAGAGAAAGGAATATTCCTCTTTACAAAGTGGCTGGAATTTCAGTACTGAGGGTCTGGGGAACAAAATGATGTCAGAGAAGCTGCTTTGTCCTCCCTCCCAGAGGCAGCTTTGTCCTTGTTCAGGTTCTTCATAACTTCTAGTAACTCGGACTGTTCAGATCTGCCAGTGTAACCTGCTCCCATCCTGTACTAATAAAATCACTGATGAAATCACAAAAACATATAATCATTTAGGTTGGAAAAGACCTTTAAGATCATCAAGTCCAAGTGTTAACTTATCACTGCCCAGCCCACCACTGAGCCACGTCCCTCAGCACCACAGCTACACACACTCTCAATACCTGCAGGGATGGTGACTCAACCACCTCCCTGGGCAGCCTTTGCCAGGGCCTGACAACCCTTCCAGTGAAGAAATTTTCCCTCATACCCAAACTAAACCTCCCCTGGCACAACCCGAGGCCATTTCCTCTTGTTCTATCACTTGTAACTGGGCAGAAGAGCCCAGCACCCACCTCCCTGCACCCTCCTCTCAGGCAGGTGCAGAGGGAGTGTTTACTCAGTGTTTACAAGATTGGAGTTTCATTCCTACCTGCAGTGCTTTCTGCCAAACAGTTGTACCAGGAGTTTTTAGAGCAGGAAGTGCCTCATGTGCAGAGTGTTGTGGGAAAGGCCCCTGGGCTTTGTGCAGCCCCGGGGGGAAGAGGAAAGAAACCTCTTCTAAGATGATTGGAGCTTGAGCAGTGTGTGAAACAGAATTTACCATTTGCTGTCATTGTTACTTACATGAAAATTGTTGAAACAATAATCTTTTGTTAATATTGGTGGGAAACTTTTCTGATAGGAGCTTCTGCTCTTTGGCAGTTGGTTTGGGGCTGCCTTGCAGGCCGCAGACGAGATCAGGAGTCTGAATGCAGCCAAGTTCCCGGCTGTTCCGTGTCTCCTGTGGCAAGCCAGCACTTCCATGGTTTCATTCATTTGTCTTGCAGAATCCCAAACAGGCAGGCTGTTCTGGCCATGAACAAAACCATGGCCTGTGAGCCAGAACTTCCTGATGCATAGATGTGCCTTCTGAAAATCTGCAGTGTGGGAACATGGGCTTCCTTATTTTGCTGTGCTCAGGTGTTTGGTGGGAATGACTTAAATGCCTGTTAGCAACGACACTTCTTAAGTGGAAATAAGATGATGTATTTGAGTTTTCTATCTGTAGTGGTAACTGTGAAGGGATCATAATGCTTTGCTTTAGGAACAGGGACAAAGTCCTCATCTCATGGATAATTGACATTCCCGTTGGTTGCTCTTCAGGGGTTTCCTCTTCAGTGCTGTGATGTGGTAAAATCTGATTGTATTTACTGAAATGACAGTGCTGGCCTCCAGCCCTTTCTGTAAACCCTGGTGCAAGGAGACTTCCAGCTACTGCTGCTTGCCAAGTAGTAACGAAATTAGTTCATAATGTGATGTTCTAAAGCAGTTGGCTCCACAAAGCCATTTGGCTAATCTCTTTAGTGCAATGAAAAACGAAAGCTTTTCTGTATTTAGAAGTGAATTTGGAAAACTATTCCCCTTGAGATAATTGTCCAATGATTAGAGATGGGCTGAAGTGGAGAACCTGAGGACAGGATATTCCTAGGGTGTGGGAAGGCTCTCCCTGCTCCCTAGAGGCCAAAGAGGTTTCAACACACTGAGAGGGGCTAAGTGGTTCCTAAGTTCACTTGAATTACTGGTTCTCCTTCTTCTCACCTGGTGCTCTCTTCATTTGTACTGTTGTACCTCCTCCAGTGCTGTGGGCAACTGCACGGATCTTCTGCCCAGGCAAGGGCTCCTACTGCTGCTCAGTCAGCTCTGGGGAAAACCAACGGTCAGAAAGGACTTATCCTCAGTTCAGGAGCACTGAAATCCTCCCTTAACTATGTATGCAAATAAAAGTCATACCAGCTTTGACTCTGAGCACCTTGCTGTCTTTTTGTCACTTCCAAAATCTGAATACCCCCGATGGAGCTCTCCCTTCCTTCTGGACTTGCCTGGGCACTTCTGCAGTTAAATTGAATAAATTTATTAGTGGTTTGAAGATCTAATTCAGAGTCCAACAGAACCCAGCTCCTGAAGCAGGAGGGCATGTGTACATGCCCTCTCAGTGAATATTTTATGGAATGACTGAAAAGGAAACTGTGGATTTCTCTATCCGACATTAACCCACTGTAGAAGGAGCATTCTGGGAGATTAAGACAAAGTATATTGGATCATCATCCCTAGCACCACTGGAAGAGTGAACTGTCCTTACTTCCTAAAAGACTTACCTGCCAACAACTTCTCACCCTGTAGAAAGGGTTTGCATCATTTCTCTTTGTGCTTGCAGCAAGGGACCTCACGTGGCTCACGGCAGGAATGAGGCAGGACTTGAGGCACAGCAGTTGCCTCCTGCCATGCTGCTGGTTGAGAGCTCCTGCTGCTCACCTGCTGCAGAAGTGCTCACCTTGTGGGAGGTACCATACCAAGGGTGACTGATGCTACACGTGGCAGCATCTTGTTGTCAGTTGTTGGATGGAATTTGAGATCCAGGTCAAGTGCAAGGCTGGGTGACAGCAGTGTCCCTAAGCCAGTGCCCAGCTGGCTGTGTGAAACCCAGCCACCAACTGTGCCAGGAGCTGTGCTCCTCCAGCACATCATC
>NW_009954619.1:183212-223546 GCF_000747805.2 Chaetura pelagica
ATGCCTTGTTCTTGGGTTGCTTTGTTTGTTTGTTTTCCTGTTTGAGTAGAATTAAGCAGACCTGTAACTGTGACTACTTTCAGGAGGAATATGACTCTCCTATCTGTAATTCTTTTGAAGGCTCAAGTTCAGGGAAGTTCCTGGTTCTGCAAGTAATTTTTGGCTCTTAGTTACCCCATGAATACTGTTAAAGAGAGCTGGGAGTTGCCTGAGAGAAGGGGTAGGGCTCATCTGCACTGGGTTAGTAAAGAGGGGTTTATCCTGTAGACCCCTGACACTTATGATGGGAGGTGAAGTCAAGATTAAGTCCCCTAAATACAAGCAACTCCATATAAAATGTCTGAGCTCCCATTACCACTAATGAAGACCTAGTAAAAGCAATCAGTGAAGGATCCAGCTGACCAGCCACGAGGTACCTCCTTGGTGGTGAGCTGAATTGCTCTTCAGGCTCCAGTGACTGCAGTGGGAGCTTGGAAACCTCGTGCACCCAGAAGTACCTAGATTTAGGTTCTTGTGCCAAGCTGACTCCTGTACCCAATGTTCCCTAGTCAATGAAGAGCAACAGACAATTTGGAAGAGTGCTTTGTTTGACCCACTTCAGAGCTCTGCCTTAGGGGATGCATTAATTCCCTCTTATCTAACAGGAAAATAAGGTTATATGTTCAACATATCACATGGTGCAATGGAAACCAAACATCCTAGAAAAGGAGAAACCCATCACAGTGTATCTCTGCTGTCACTCACAGGATTTCAGTCACTAATGAAATGATGCTGAAGGATCCTTTTAAGCTCTAATTACTGACATTCACTTGACGTTAATTCCTTATTATTATCTAGTAGATGCACAATTAATTTTATTGCTAGGTGTTTGATTGTCCGTAAAGTTTAACTGTTTCTTCTGGAATGCACATCAGCAAAGCACCAGCCAGTGCTGAAAAACTAATGAGCTTCACAGGAGCCTAGATTTAGGGGAGCAGAAGTCAGATCCTCTGGTAGTTGTTTCCCACCAAGGGTGCAAAAATCTGCCTAAACTGAGTAAAGTGGATAAATGAGCTAGAGATTCTCAATTATTTCTTTAATGAAATTTCCCTGATCTGGCAGAGGTCCCCAGACTGATCAGCTGCAGAAACACTGCTGCCTAATCACTGCCAAAAACTGCCTCAGGAAGCAACTCAACTCTATTCAAGAAGGAAAATTGGTTACTTCACTTTCCAAAAATACTGAGTTTCATGTTGTGTTCTTCACTGGGTGATCTTCCTGGTCACCCTGTGACCAGTGACACGAGGTGAACTTCTGAATCCTGAAGGTTTCAGGGACTCATCTAGAGCCACAGTGGTACCACTTATTCTGTCCTAATCTTCATCTTCTATTACACCTTCCTAAATTAAACTTCTGACATTTTAAAATGATACCCTATCTCACACCTGACTTTTCCACCTTTTAGGACCTCTTAAAAACAAAGATTTTGGCTTTAGGTTAGGCATGGCAGACTTTGTTCTTAGGGAAACACCTCAACAATCTCCCTTATCCCTTTTTTTCCTAACAAAAGGGAAGTGTTGGCAAGAGAGTGCCCTTTGGTGCCTGGGCTTTTTTACATGCTTATTTTTAACTGAGATTCTATTTATACAGCAATGACAATGCAAAGATAAGCCCCAAAGACAGAAGGAGAGTTGCAGCAGGATGAGCAGGTCCCTCAGAAGAGCAGCAGGGTGTGAGCTCAGACCAAGTCCCCTGACGCGCTCAGTTCCGCTCGGGATTTGGGTGGCTCATCCTGATTTGCAACACCAGGCCAGATTTCTCTGCCATGACTTCATTGCTCCTCCATCATGCAGGACTTCTCGGATTCCAAAATCTGCTGGAGGAGGGATGTGATGGCAGGGTCTTTTTATAGAGCTGTGCCTGCAGCGAGCAATGCATGCGACCAGCCACCCTCGGTGCCTGCTGGGCTGGCAGGCAGTGCCCCCAGCCCCAGCTGCCCCTGCCCCAATGTCCCACACCAGGTGGGGCTGGCAGGGCAGGGCAGCTCAGGGAGCACAGGTGTGTTTGTGCTGAGGTTTGGTTGAACAAACTCAGAGTTGGTAAACACGGGGGGTGTGAGTTTCGGGCTCAGCTGGGAGGTGCAGAGGCTGCTGAGCACAGAGCAGGTCCCTGCTCACAGGGCTCCCTAACTTGGGCTGGGGCTGGAAAACAGGAAGAGTTCTGTGCTTTGGCACCACTGCCTCCACGCTTCTGGCAGTGCTTACTCAGATAATTGCTCAAGTGAAGCAAAATATTTTAGGATAACTCTGCTCTAATTGTTAATAATGACATTTTGTCTCAGCAAACGTGTGGAAGGTCCGTGCCAGGATTTGAGGTGTCAGCTCCCACCAGTCAGCAAGCACTGCTTGCAGAAAGCTCTTCATCTGCTTACTGAAAAGAATCCATGGATTTTTATGATGTGGAAAGGCTAATTTTTTTTTTTCCTCTCATTATAATCTACCTACTTTAATTTCTGTTTTTATAGGTTGGTTTTATCAAATCAGCTCTGCTCGTGAGTTAAATGAGCTTGTAGCCAAGGGCCTGAGGATGGGACATCACACCCGCTCTCCTTCACAGCCAGACACAAAGCAGGAGAGCTGAGGGTTGTGTCTCCTTATACCTGACAGGAGGTGTGAGTCTGCCTGGTGTCCCTGTGCTTCAGAGACAGTGGCTGGAAGTCACTCTTAGTACTGAACCTGCTGAGAGCTCTGCAGCTAAACCCTGCTGTGAGCCTGATCTCTGCAGCTTCGTCTCAGGAACAATTTCTTTTGCAGAATGTCCTTTTTCTTGCTGCAAGGAGCTCTGTATCTGGTACTTATTCAACCTTTTCACTTCTGAGGTGTGTTACTCTGTGCACCCCATGACCCAGTTTTGCAGATGTGTGCAATTCAGTGTGGAGAACACAACGTGCCACTCCAATTCACACCAGTAATGGTGTGAATCAATTGAATCAAAGTCTCCAGCCTGCTAAGCTCGGGGAGAACAGGAACCTAAATACTACCCAGCAGGAGCTTCTGTTGGCTGCAGGGCTTTCTGGGCTGTCCCCCAGGACTCCTGGAAGGAGTGGGCAGCCCTCCCCAGGTGACACCTCCAGGGATCTGTGTGGCCATGCAGGGAGGTGGCACCTTGCTTGGTTTGTCACCCAGCTGGCCAGACCTCTGCCAGCTCCAGCCTCTCAGCAGAGCCAGGCAGAAAAGGCCTTGAGAAACAGGAGGTCATCAGCTGCTTTAGGGATGGACACAGCTCAGGGTGGCTTAAAGGAAGTTTTTGAGCAGCACCCTGAGGCTGTGGCTCTGACACTTTTCCCTCTCTGGCTTTACAAGTTCTTCTGCATGTCTGCAGGGATCTGCACCACAACTGGGCTGGCACAACTGGTGCGTTGGCTGGGGATGGGAACTGATGGGACAGAGCCCTGTGTGCTGGTGCTGCTGCAGGAAGGAATGAAACGTGGAGCTAACCCTGAAGCTTTGGAAATGCACACCCGTGGGCTGTGTCCTGGGCTGCGAAGTAACTGCCTGTGGGCAAGGAGAAAATGTGACTGTTGGCAACTTCTGCTCCTTTCCATGGGCTCTGGAGAGGTGACAGGCTCAGGGAAGTGGCATCCTGGTGACTCCTGCCCAAGTGGCACCCCCTGAGGAGCAGCACCTTGCCCAGCAACTCTGGGTTTCTGCAAAGGCTTCCCTGCTGTGCACCCAAAGCACTGGAACATCTTCCTGACTGTGACTTTGGGACCCCTGGCAGAGCACAGTGAAGAAGGGCTGTGACAACCCCTGGAGCTGCCCTCTGCCTTAGATGGGGTGGTTCTTGCTCCCTCTCACCCCTCCTGGGCCATGGGGGCTGCAGGGGCTGGGCTGTCCCTGCTGGTTCTGCAGCCCAGGCTGCGGGGCTGGGGGACCTTCTGCCACAGCACAGGGAGCTACAGGGAGCTACAGGGAGCAAGCACATCCCTGCAGCCTGTCTGGGACGGAGCCAAGGCCCTGAAGGGCAATGGAAAGACTCCATTTTTCCACTGGGTTTTAGAAACTATTCTCCTTTATTGCTGTCAGGAGCCTGCTTCTGCCCAGGAGATGGCACACACCGTCACAAATCATGCAGGAGGAGGAGCAAGGACTTTCTTAGCATAGGGCACACACAGGTTCAAGTTCAGATGAGTCTTACCTAGCAGAGCACATGACCTGAAAAGGCTATTTCTGGACAGAGTTTTCTGCAGACTCCTGCTCTGTGTTTCTCTCAACAGTTTACAGCTTTTCCTTCTGAAGTCAAGATCTCAGATTTAGGGCTTACTGGCACTCTGAAAAATGCCTGTTATGCTATATATATCTTCTAACAAAGTAATGACCTGTGTGCTGGAAAACAACTGGCTTTTAAAGGTGTTTCAAGCAGGTCACAGATTAATCAAACAAGCTGTGGCTCTCAGGTGGGTGAGTTGCTGCCAGCAGGTACCACTCAGCTAATGAAGTGCAGAGTGTGGGGGTTTTAGGTGGAATAAAGCTGCCTCTTGCTGTCTGTCCATCCCTCAGAGAGGGGGGTGAGCCCAGCCAGCCCAGCTCAGACCAACTGCCTCCCTTCCAGCTGCCCATTAAAACTCTCTGTGCTATAAAGGTGCAAGCACGACTGGTGAAGGTGCTTGTCCTTTTGGGCCTCTTCAGGCCATACTGTACAGGCAACAGAAAACTCCAGCTACCTTAAATACCAACTATTTTGGAACAAAAATCTAATATTAATCTCCACAACAGATGATGTTTTTAGCTAGAAGGGAGTAATAAAGCACAAGCTCCAAGAGATGGATCCGTCCCCACTGCACTGAGCTGTGTGATCTGCAGAGGTGCCATTTGCCATGTGAGGGGAGGCAATGTCCTCATATCCTGCTGTAAAACCCCAACGTTGTCTATTTGCCCAGTGCTCCATCTCAGTGCTAATAGCCCCTGACAATTGCTCAGCAAGAGAGAGCCCCTTCTTCAAGCAGGCAGTTGCACCAGAGCTCATTCAGGGCTGTATCTCTCACAGGTTCTCTCACAGTTCCTTTCAGAGAAAACAACTCTGTTAAATTATAATCCTGCTGGTTTTGTTGGGAGAGCAGGAAGGACAGCTCTTCTCTGCACCACAGGAAACCACTTTGCTCCCAGTCAGGATGAAGATTAATCCAGAGGGACAGCTGAGCATGCTCTGCCAATAGCAGAGGAAAAAATGTACCTGGTATTTCAGCCAGTGAGACCAACGTCCAGGCTGGGATTCCTTGGAGACCTAAACCAACTCACTGTTTGGCCTCCAGATGCTGGGTACCCACATACCCTCTGGAGATGCAGTTTTATCTCACTTCTGACTAGGGAAAAAATACAAAATTGGGCTGAGAGAAGGAGAATAAGAAAACACAAAAGCTGTGAGAAAAAGCCACCAGGATTTGACCAGAATCTTTCAAGGCCAGTGTTCTTCTTGTGCCTCTTTGACGGGCACAAGAGAGAGGCAAAGACTCAACCTATTGCTTAGGTCCCTGCTGGCTCTCCTGCATGAAGGAAGATGTTGTTGCTCAAGTAAAGAAGTATGTCAGACTGCAGGGTCAGACCTGAGACTGGCACAGAGCAATGGCCACTCAGGCTGTATGAAGTGAACAAAGTCTTCTGAGCATCCTCCTCTGAGCCTGCAACCTGTCCTCCATGTGTTCCTGCCTGTAGGGCACAGGGGAAGCACAAAGCCTTATTCACAAAACAAACTCCTATCATCCAGAATGACAGTTTTGAACAACTTACTTTTGTATCTTAGTCTATAAATTCCTGTTTTGGATTCTCACCATACAAATGCCTAGAAGAGAGAAGACCTTTGCAATGATGGTTGCTATACACACAGGTTTTACAATGTGCTTTAGTCTTCAGATTTCCTAGTGCCTCTGGCTCTCTTGCACTCATTAAGAACCTCTCCTCCTTCCCATTCTGACAAGAAACCAGAAGGTCTGTATGAGGTCAAGGAGATTAGCTGAATAAAACAAGTTAGGAAATGAAGAATCATCACTCTTCAAAGCAGGCTTGTGGCAGAAGAAAAGCATTCCTCTTCATTATTGGATTTTTATAATCAAATACACTCAAAAGGCTAGTCCTGGGAAAAAAAATAAATCAGTCACTTAGAAGTCAAGCTAAGTTTCTGCTGCTGTTTTGTTAAATGTAGCTGTGTGGGCAGGATAGATGTGCCTTTGAGTCTTTCCTCACCCCTCTCAGCCGTGGCTGGAGGCTGCAGGGGCTGGTGGTGGCACCAGGCAGGTCTCAGGTGGCAGGGGGGACACGGGCACTGGTGGCACCTCCTGAAGAGCTGTGCTGGGGCACAGAGCTCTCCCTGGGAACAGGGCTGCTGCTCCTGTCTCCAGCCCTCCCAGGGACTCGGCTGATGGTTTTGCAACTCCTGTGCTGAGACAGAGAGCAGGGATCACCTCTGCCCTTCCTGCTGCCCCTGCAGAGGGGAGGGAAGGGGCAGGAGCTCCCAGCCCTCCTGCTGGAGGGATTTCCCCAGCCTGGCTATTCTCCTGGGTAAAGCCCAGCTGGAGAACTATTTTGTCCCCCAGTAATTACAGGTTTAAAGTGTCAAGGCAAGACTGTCAGGAAGCAGAGTGCAACGTGCCAGCAGAGCTGCTTCCTTCGAACCCCAGACACGGGTTCCAGCTGCCTCAGGGCTGCGACCCATCAGTCAGAGACAGGTCCTGTACCAGGGAGCTTACAGTGTAAACTGGCAGAACAGGAAATAGGTAGAAGCTAAGGCTGTGAGAGTAACTGGTAAGGACCTACAGGTGTTTATTAGCTGAACCTGATGTCAGGAAGCTCTGCTCCCTGCCTGACACGCAGCTGCTCCCTCCAGAGAGGAGCTTTGGGGGGGCTGGTGGAAAGGCAGCTGGAGTTCAGGCTGCACAGGTACTGCCTGTGCAGACATTCTGAGGGTGTGAGCAAAATGTCTCTTATGTTGCATTTCAATATAGTTGTTTGTCATTTCTGCCAAACCAAACCCTTGGGACTGGAAACTAATAGTCTCATAATTTGGAGATCTGGGGGTTTGTGAGCCCTGTCATCATCCCTGCACAGAATAAACCTGCTTTTGTGCTGTGAGATGCAGAACACAGGCATTACAAAAACCAACCAACCAACCAACCAAAAGTTTATTTGAAACAATTTCTTTCTGTTTCATAAAATATTTACAAGATATATGTTCTAAATCATGGTATTAAACTTTTTCAAATGTAATAATTGGAAACCAGAACAAGTAACCCTGATTCAAAAGATCTGTTCATTTGCCCTCCTGCCCCCTAGAAAACCTGAGCTGGGAAAGACCATCCTCAGAAACAGAGGCCAAACAGTAAAATGTAAACATGCAAAGCTTTGGGCAGGAGAGGAAGGAAATTTGGTCTCCCCAGAAGAGATGGGTTTGCAAGAACCAGCTACATGTGCAGCCCTCGTTCCTGGCATATAAACTTTCAGCCCAGGGAAATCCTGCTCTGGAAGGGATGTCTGCTCAGTTGCTTCTGTCCAGCTCTTCTGCTTGTAAGCCAAAGCTGCTGCTGGCAGTCACAGCCTGGCTGGTTCATGAGAAAACCCGTCGATCAGGAGCATTTTCCTTTAAGAATTTAAAAGCAAGAGAGGACACTGGAATGAACTGGTGGGTCTCCTGCACTAACCTGACAGCTTTCCCATCTCCTCTCCCCTGCTTGCCCTGTCATCCTGCTGCTCCTGGTGCAGTGCTCTCTGGAGGTTGCCAACATGGAGTGGGTGAAGCTCTACTTCTGCTCACCCCAGTTGCAAATACCTTCTTCCACCTTTCTGAGCATGTGACTAGCTATGCAAAATAAATTATCCAATAAGTCTGGAATTTCCTGTTATCTCCTGAAGCTCAAATTTGATTTCTGTGTTTCAACAGGAAGTTGCAAATCTTGCCTGTGGGATTCTGGCAGGCTGCAAGCTGTTCACAGAAGCACATTTCTGTCCCCAGCAGTCATTCCCACTGCCTTGCTGCATTCATCATGCTATTGGATCTGCTGCTAGTCCTGGGAAGCTGGATCCTGGGGCTGCCCCAGCCTGGGAAGGGGGCAGTCCCACTGCTGCTGCTCTAGAGCTGCCTCTTGTGCAGGAACAAGTGGTACCCAAGAGAGGAGCTGCTGCTGCTCAGCAGGCTAAATAGATACTCTTTATACTGGGAATTTGAACTGAAAAATTCTTCCTAACAAGACAGGAAGCATGAGAAACATTCAGTCCATTAACCATTGGATCAATAATGCTGATTTTTCTTTAGAGTGGCAGAAAATGTATTGAGATGTAAAACTGATCAGTTCCATTTGGCCATTTTTGCATTTTGTGTTTTTTAAATCTGCAAAGCATGGAGGGTAAAATTCTCTACTGGAACCTGACTGAAATGAAGTGCCAAGTACCAAGCCCTGAATGTAGCTGCTGGGACATGACTGCCTTTCTGGTTAAGCTCCTGGAGCCATCCCTGGCCTTTGGGACCGTTCCCAAGAGGCAGTTTGGATGCAGCCATCCTACTTTGGAGGCTCAACATGTTTTGCTGCATGGAGATGGCCACCTGGCCACCAGGAAGTGTAGCAGCAGCCTCTGGGCAGGCAGAGGTGGCTGATCTCTTGCTCAGCCTTTGGTGACTCCCTGGGGCTGTGCCCAAGGTCAGAGCAGCACGGGGCTCCCTCTCAGAGCAGCAGAGCAGCACTCGTGCCTTGCAAAGCCTGCCTGGCAGCAGCACCTGCTTCCCCACACTGGGGCCAGAAGGTTAAGGACCTGGGTTCCGTTCCTAACTCCTCCTGAGCTGGAGAACATCCAAACCCCCTCCCCACTTCCCACTGAGTGCCCTTCCCACCAGGCACGTCTGCCAGCAGACACCTTCCCTGCTTCTGAAGCAAAGTGCCCATGGACGGATCACAGCAGAGAGCCTGGTGGGGTGGAGGTGACACCACACACAGGGGTGCTGGCAGGTAAAGTTTTACCAACTGACCACGACCATCTGTTTTGAAAACCATAACAAGAATGGAGGGTCCCCACAGCTGGATGCCCAAGACCCTATTTCATGGTTACTGTGGTCTAGAAGCAAGACCTGTAGCAGGATGAGAAGCTGAGTAAGACTGGCTAAGAATTTGGTCGTAGCTGATAGGATGAAGGTAGAACCTCTAGTTACCTCAGCTAATTGTAATGCCAAAACCCACACTTTGTGAATAATGAGCAGGTAACAGGGCAACCTCCACAAGTGTTAGAAACATGAGCTGAGGTGCACATGTATAGTGAGGAGTGGTGAATGAATCCTAACTGGCCAGTCGTGCATTTGTTGCAGCTCTTCCTGTGTCACGCTGTGTACCAGGTTTGCCTCCCCCAGCTGTGCTGGCTGCTGGTCAGTGCCCCCTGCTCTGCAGCTAGAGATCAAGACAAATACCTCAGCTGGGTGTTGATGGGCTTACTGCACACTGGGGGAAGAACCCAGGTGTGGGACACCAGCAGTGCTCCAGAGCTGATGGTGTGGGGAGCAGGGACAGCTCAGGTCACCCCCCAGGCCCACCTCCCAGCGATGGAAACACCCAGAAGGGCTGGTTTTGGGCTGGAGCTCAGGCTGTCAGCAGGCAGCCTCTGGGGTCTGAGCACTCCAGGCATTATTCCCCCATCATAATGAGTCTGTGGCAAGAGCTGCTCCTGGGTCCTGAGCTGACACGTGGTGGGATGCAGAGATGGGCACCCAGGGCAGGCTCCGTTGTCCAGGCTGCATTGGAAGCTGCACCCAAGTTCTGTCTAAATATCCAGCTGGACAGGCTGAATTTTGCCAGGAAGTCAATGGGAATCATGTGAGACTTGCTCAAAAAAATGGCTGCGGAAAACACTGGGCACAGAGAAGCCCAAATGGAACATTACATGTCAACATGCAAACAGCCCTGGAAGTCACCAAACCTCTCTCTTCTCCTGTGCAGGTCTCCAGCTGCTTCCAACTGGAATATATTTGCCCTGAAATATTGGGCTGCTGCTATGTTATGCTTTTTTGTTTAATTTTATAACTTAGGTTTGGGAAAGATGTATTGGCAGCTGCTTCTACTTCATATTGTTGACATTTAGAAATAGAGGAATGCATTATTAATCTGGGTCATTTTTATTAGTTCAGCAGCTTACTTATGAACAGCACTACTGAGGCTGTAGAACTGAGCTGCACAAAAGCCATTTGGGAATTGAGCTAGTAAACTAAAAGAGATCCTAGCAAAACAAATTGAATAATACAGAAATGTTAGTAAAAGCCAAAAGTCAGGTCTTAATATTACATGCAGCCAAAATTACTGTATATGTTTATGCAGTTGATTCATTGAGAAATAGTAGGGCAGACTTGAAAAGACAATCACAAATAACATATTTTGAAGCTGCTTTTTTCCCCTCAGATATCAAAATACAAACAAAATATGCAAGATTTAAGCCAGACCACAGGAACAGAAGTTAATTGTAATTTTCAGTCTTCTCACCTAGATCACTGGACATCTCAAACACTTTGTGTGGTTAACCAGCATATCTTAAAACTTTAAAGAAACAGCACTTTGTTTTCACAGCAGAGGATCTCTGGGCTCACTTTTGTATCCTTCTAGCCAAGATGAACCAATCAGTTGTTTCCAAAGGAGGCTGTTTCAGAGCTCATGAGGGCTCAGAGGGAGAGCTGGAAGCTGGCAAGGAAGGCACAGTCTGTCAGGTTTGCATCACCAGCTCCTGGGGGCTCAGGGAGGACTTGGGGGAATGTTTAAGAGCTCCTCAGGTTCCTTAGGCCAGGAAGTTGCTCCAAAGGGCAAGAGGGCTGCTAGGGTTTGTGTGTGCAGGGAAGTCTTGCCCATGGTGTCCTCCCCCCTAGGACACCTTCCTTGAGGCAGGTCCCAGAAGAGATGCCAGAAGAGATGGCCACATACCATGCAAAGATCTCCTCCTAAGGTGGGGACCTTTTCAGGGTGATATAACCAGCCTCCAGATACTTTTGATTAGGGGAAAACCAGCCTTGGAGAGCCATTGTGTTTCCCTGGAAGCAGGAGCCCAGACAGCCGAAAAGAAATAATGTACCAGGTTCTTTTGGTGCAGTTTCTCATCTTTAGTCTAAGAGGAGCAGCATGGATGCTCAGCCTCTCTCCTGGTGTTAAGCCCCAGTAGCACCAGTAAGCATGACTCCAGTGGGCAGGGGTTTCACTGGGCTTCCCTCACTGTCCCCTTCGCTCCTCCTCCAACTCTGTGAACTTCTGAACAACTTGAAGCTTTGGGAAAAGTGCAAGCAGAAGGTCTGATCACTTCTGGGTTATGTCCAGGTTTGGTTTCCTTTTCAGAAACTTAAGCTCTGATACTGTCAAGCTCTCTATTTCTTATGAGCATGTGGAAAAAACTTCTGTGGAAGGTGTTACATGTTGCCCACTAGGATGGGTGTTTTCAAAACATGAATGAAAAGAACGGGGGGCAAAAAGAAGGGAAGGTTGTCACTAAGAATGAAAAAATGAACAGAGTTTCCTGGAGTCCCTGGGAAACTGAATTCAGATTTAAGAACCTAGCATGAGAAAATTTGTGTCTGATTAATGGTAGAGAGAAAAGAGAGACCTGGATCTGAGCAGCATGGCCCTTTGTTCTGGGAGGAGTGTTTAACAGCAGCTAGAGAATTCAGGTATGTCCTTGAGAATCTGTACATACCCAAGTGTGCTCCTACATTTCAGAGGGCATATAGACCATTTTTCCTGGTTTTATCAGTCCTTACCACTTGCACAGCAATACAAGGTAGTTCCTTTCACTGAGAAGAGCTGCACCAGGCTCTGCAGGAAAAGGCAGCAAGTCCTGTCTCTGCCAGTCTTGCAGTCTGACAGACCTCTTGGGAGGGAAAAAAATACACACATTTAAACAAGGTGTTTTTCCAAAACATTTCAATAAAGTGAGCCCATTGTCCTACAAAAGTGTGTATAATATAGGAAACAGTTAAGGAATCTTATGCTTTCTTATTCTAACTTTTCATTATCTGCATTGACTGTGACACCCTCAGAGGTGTCAGCTGCCTCTCTGCCAGCTGCCAGCCATGGAGCTGCTGCTCTGAACACCTGGGAACTGTTTTTCTTTCCCTTCAGAAAGGGCACTTGGATGACTTTTTAGAGGGCTGATAATTAAGATAAATAGCTTCATGCTTGCACTCTAGAGACTGGGAAAGTAAACAACCCAAATGCTGAGTGCCTTGCCTCTCAACAGCTTCGTCACCATGAAGGTAGTTCCCTAACTGGTTTGCAGGTGAAGAAGCTGGGACACCTTTTGTTTCTCCTGCAGTCAGTGTGGCTGCTCCTCCTCTTGCAAGGCCATTCCCTAATGTCACTCTGCAGTATAAAACTTAGTTATAAATGCACTTTTTATGGGCATGAGACCATTTTGTTCTGTAAGGGAACAAAAAGACTTCCACTGACTCCAGTGCATGTCAGACTGGTCTCCTCCCAGATCCTAGTATGAAAAATCTGCTTTAGTCAACCTGGGCTGAAGTGACAACTCAAAACCTGTCGTTGTCAAAACCAACTATTGGTCAAGTTTCCTGAACATTGGCACTGACATTTCCATTACCTCAGTGAACACGTTTAAGGCAAATCATTTGCAATGATAATTACAAAATTACAGCTCAAATATAAAAATAACTTCAACTAATCAAATTTTCAAATGGCTGATGGGCCAACTGGGAAACATCTGGGGGCAGCCTGGAGCACCCAGCCCCCTTTGCCTGAAATACTAAGCAACCTTTGAACAATGAGCCCACTCAGCATCACCTGAGAGAGAAAATCCTCTTCTTGAGAGATGAGAAGTAGTTGTACAGGAGGGCAGCAAATATTTGAAATATTGAGGCTTGGGCTGGTTCTAGGCCAGGATAAGAGTCTGGACCATTTCCTAGCGTGTCCATCCTGGTTTGCACAGTGCTTGGTACTTGCTTCATGGAAGCTGATCTCAGATCCCTGCTAGCAGAGGTCACCTTAAATTTAATTCAGCTTTATTATGGATAATAATAGCATAAGTGGTATTTATCTACGGTAAGAGAGAAGAGGGAAGAGATCAGTACAGAGGCCAATTTACATCTTAGCTGTTATATTACTGTAGAACTGTAAATGGCAAAAACAAATGGTGATTCTAATGTGCCTTCCCTGGCAGGAGAGCTGCAAAATCACTTTATCTGAAGGAGTATACAGGGCAGATAAGAAAATATGTTCAGGGCAAGTCCCAGGAGAGATCTAATTACTCCTGGAGTTAAAAAAGGCTATTGCAGGCTGCACGGCAAATTACTGAGACAGTTGCAGTGTGATGAGGTCTTCCAAAAAGTGTTTTTTAATTATGTCTTTAAATCATCAGCCTGCTGACATGTCTGGTGGATACTGGGAGGACTTACTTGACTTTCTGTGATGAACACATGTAGCCAGCCAACCTCTTATTCATAAAGACTTTCACATCCAAAATACAGCCCTGCTCCTTTCCAAGGGAGGAGGGGAGTCTCAGGTGCCCTGTTCCATCTACAAGGCACTCTGGAAAGAGGGGAGCCAAACATTGCACTCAGAAGCTGTGAAGGGACAGGCTTGTTAGTGTCAGCTGTAATAACAATTCCTCATCACCTTGAAACAGGGCTATGGGAGCACTGGATAAAGTACTTTCTGTGGGATGAAACACTTTCTGTGGGAGCCAGGGAGATGCTCTCAAAGCTGTGGGGCAGCAATAAAACTCCTTGGGCAGTGCAGTTAAAAGGTGTAATACATCATGAAACTGCATATAGAGCTGCAGTCTGATGTTTAAAAAAGCTCACTTCTCTGTGGTCTTTATGGTGCTGGCAGAGCAAGCCTGGTTTGCCTCCTGCTGCCTGGAGCAGGTCCCACACCCAAGTGACATGCAGCAGAGACCCGGTGCTCACATGGAGATACCAAGCATGAGAATGGCAGTCGAGAGACTCTTTTCTCCATCTCCCCATTCCCGTTTCTCATTGCAGCTTTTCATGTACTTGCCCTCTGGGACCTATTTCATTTTAACGAGGTAGCACAATGACAAGGAGCCTCAGCTGAGCAGCTCAGGTCATTAACCTTGTCTTGTTGGTAACAAGTTCTCGTGTCGTCTCCCACTGTCACCTCCTGCCTGCAATTTGCTCTTTAGCCTGAAATGTTTCTGAGACAGAGACACTCAGGTCTACCAGAAATGACAGCTCCATCCCTGCTGCCACGGGGCACTTGGCTCCTCTTTGCTGGCAGTGGGTCTGCCCCTCTGCTCACACCTTCTCTCCATGATGATGATGATGATGATGATGGCTCTTCCCAACAGGCTGAGCTGAGACACTGGGAAGCAAAGCAGCGAGGAGGACACTGGCCAATGGAAGGACAGGTCACAGCTTTTTGTGTCCTGGTTTAATAACAGTAGACAAATCCATTGTGTAATTTCATTGGAGTGTTTGCAGGATTTCTTGTCTCTTTCCAGAGGTTCTTCACTGAGAATTTCATCTCAGATTTCAGCACCAACTTATTTTTTTCAGCATGAACCCTCCTTACAAAAGCAGGAGTGAGGGGCTCACAGCAGATGATTTTCAGGCAGAGGATATGCAAAAATTTGCAAAATAAGTGGGAAGGGCTGGACATAATAAAAAAAAAAAAGCAGATGTGTGGATTTCTGGGCTGGTAAGGGCTGATAAAGGATGGATAATGCACATGGTGTGCACACACAAGAGAGCCTGGTCCTTGAGCCACAGCAAACATAGAAATCAATTGCATGGTCTGTGATTCAAAGCTATGGAAATATGACCAAAGAGTTTGGCCAGAGGAAGGGACCCAAAAAGCTGGGTTTGTTAGGGACAGAAGTTAACCTGGATTTACTGTGGCAATTTAGCTGCTGTCAAGTGTCAGCAACTGTTTAGAACATTATTTTGGTGACATATTCAGTTACAGTTTCAGGCTGATTAAGAAAGATGAATTGTTAACCCTTGGTATGACTTCTTGGAAAAAAATTGCTCCCAGCCAGGCTCACTTGAGAAACATCAGTTTGCAAATTCTGCCCTGTCAGCTGAGGTCAGTGCTGCTGAGCTCTGCCCTCCCTCTGTGCAGGGGCTGTGGGGGTGCCCACCAGCAGGGCTGGGTGCTGGGGCCAGGAAGACTTTGGCACCCTGGAAAAGGCCAGTGCCAAACCTGAACCTGCACCACACAGGAAGGATGTGTCCCCTTCAAACTTCCAGGCTTTTCAAACAGCCCTTCACTTGGGATTTCAGCAACAAACCACAACAATCCTCAGCCAGGAACTGGCAGAAAAAAGTCTCTTTAAAGGAAAAATTTCTTCTAAGGCTACAGCAAAGTAATGTTTTTCCCTCTGCATTTAGCACAGTGGAGGCTGCAGATGAGAACCTTTTCACAAAAGGTGCTTTTCAGCACTGTGAACTTGGCTTCAGAGCTTGCTTGGCACTTGATGTCTGCATGTGATTTGCAACTTCAGGCTCACTTAAAGAGCAATGAGGTTTAAAATCACTGTTTTGAGTGTTCTTTCCTCTAGTGAGATGCTCTCTCCTGGCAGCTGGGCCTGTCACCTGGAGCACACCCCATGAGATGGAGCCCACAAAGCTCTGCTCCTCCCCTTCACCAAGCACATCAGCAGCCAGATGGCCATTCCCAGACTAGTGCCATGGGAACTCCTTTTTCCACATTCCCATGACACTCTCTGCATTCTGAAAGCATTTAGGGCACCGTCTGCTCTGAATATCCTAGAAGGTCAAATCATGAAATATCCGTAAGGTGCTCCTGTACTGCATTGATTTAGACTAGTCCAAACCCTACTGAGGCCTCTTGAAAGACACTAATTTTTGTCATTAGTGTTTCCTCTTGTCATTAAGGCATTACTTTTCTGCCTTGGATGTGCCAGCTAAGGCAGGGAAGCCCTGGCTGCGCGGTCCCTGCCGCACGACGCCCCAGCACCCTGCCAGATCCCTGCCTTCCCTGCACCCCTGGCTGCTTTCTGCAAGATCCTACATCCCCTAACTCCACAGGACACAAAGCCAGGGATGTGTGGGGAGGGGTCCCAGTCCCTGGGATCACAGATGATCCTGTCCTGGCAGCCCCTGCCCCATCCAGCCCCCTGTGCCTTGCTCCATGTGCCGCCTCCCAGCCCTGAGCTGCTCCCCTTCCCCAGGCCAGGGCAGCACCCTCGGGGTTTTTTTCCAAGTTCCTGGAGTTACACTATCACAGAAAGCCACAGCAATGTTGATGGAAGCCCCTGTTTACTCTGCAACCACTTGAGGTAGGATGGTTTTCAACAAACAAGTGTATTGTGTGGTTTGGTGACCAGAAAAAGAATTAATCTCAAATGACCTGCGAGAGCTGCCACACTCAGTGGGCAAGGGCAGAAAATGCAGCTTGGAAGCCTGTTCTCAGTTCAGTTTGTTCATAAGCACAACAAGGGGAAAAGAAAACCAACAGTAGGAGCTTGGACCAAGCACAGGGCATGTTGTACAGTGCAAAACCAAAATGCCTAATTTTAACTTATAGTTAAGAGATGTAGTTTAAAACTGTACTGTACAGAGCCCTGCTCTGTGTGAAAGAAAGAAACACAAAAGCAGCAGTCACTGAAAGATGCTGGTTTTGTTGGCTGATTGTAAATCCAGCTGAGCTTTCTGGTCACCTGGGAAGTGGGGAGGAGGATTGGTGCTCTGTGATTGCACAGCACCAGCAAAACACAGCACCAAAGGGACCTTGGGCCTCTTGGGACTTTATCATCATCATCATCTGCAAGTCCAGAGCCTGGAGCCAGAGACTGTATGAGGTGATTAATCCTGAGCCTGGAAACAACTGGGCTGTGTCACAGGTGCTTGCACAGTTCTTGTTCTTCCCTCTTTGTTTTCATACGTACAGTTCCCTGTGCAGAACTTTGCCCTAGCATTGCTATATGGATACTGTTTTCAGGTTACTTTATATATAGAAAACAGGTTTCTGATCCCCACTGTTGCACACAGTAAATGGTACTATGAACAGCACTGCACTCATGGCCCTGGATCTTCACAGGGGTGCTAATGACTGGGAATAATAATTGATTTCCTGTTGATTTTTGTGGTTAAAAAGGTGACAACTGATGCAGTGCCCACACTGTGGCTGCCCCGAGTGGTGTGATGGCAGGAGCTGTGGAGGCAGAGCTGCACCCCTGCAGTTCTGTGATGCCCCCAAAGCACGTGGAGCTCTGGTGCTGGGGCAGCTGGCACATCCCAGCAGGACCTGGCCCTGTGCTCCTGCTCTGGGCTGAGCTCTGGGCCTGCCCTGTGCCAGGGAGCTCTGCTGCAGGGCTCTGCCACCCACACCCTGCCCGGCAGCCTTGGGACCAGGGCTGTCTCCAGTCCAACGTGTTGGGAGGCAGGGATGGATCTCCCAAGGTAGGGATGGATCTCCAAAGATGCACGTATGTCTCTCCATACATATACATCTCCATACATAAGGAGGCATCTCCAAGGACCAGACTTTTCCTCTCTACACAAGCCACATCATCTTGTAGAGTGGTTGCCCAGTCCACTGAGACAATTAATGGGCTCAGTGATGCTCCTGATGCAAATATCTGTTCCCACAGCTATTCTCAAAGCTATTTGAGAAACATCAAGTCAAGTGAGGTTAGTTAAATTACACATATCCTGGTTTTTTTGGGGCTATATTTATGTCTAACTGCCCAAGCTTGTCCCTGTTGACTGGCAGCTGTCTCAGTATTCAGCTGTGCACACCAGAGCTATCAAGTCACCTGCCCAGATCCCTTTTCCAAGGAATTTAAGTGATAGATCCATCTACTGCTGAAACCATGGCAACCTCTTTCCCCATATCCAGCTATCCACCAAGGGTATTCCTGCAATTCCCAGTGTCAGATCCCCCCTCAATGCCCTCTCCCTCCCTGGCCCAAGGTGAAAGAGGCAGAGGTCACTGGTTTAGCACCAAACTCTCTTTCTTCTCAAAGGGATCCCCACCATGTGTTGCCTCTGCTCAGTATTAACTATTGATAGACACTGTGGGTTTGTGGCTGTATGATGCTGTTTCCCAAAGGAGCTGGAGAACATCTTGCTGACTTTGCTGGGTAACTTCTCAGCAGTGAGGACACTGTGACCTTCTCATCTGTTGGCAGAGCACCCCTGTTTCTGAGGGAGTGCACAGGGCACAGGTGATGCATGGCAAAGCAACTTCAGACAGGAAATAGACTGTACCCAATTGAAACTACAAAGATATTCAGTCAGGAAGAATGTAATTGCCCAGGAGGGAATTTGGCCAGGAGATGAAAGCTAATCTCATTCTACCCCATTGCTACTTACCCTCAGATCTTTATAAAGGGCTAGGAAACATTTATGAAAAATAGCACATTATTCCTGCCCTTCCTGACACACACACACGCTTTGCTCTTTGATATAAGGATCTGCTTTTGTTTCTGCTTTGCAAAGTGGAGATGTAAGGTCAGATCAGCCAGCTTGCAAACATCACAGGCCGTGGGTGCAGCATCCAGAGACCACAGAGGCTGAAGAGCAAAATGCAGGAGGGAGACAGTGCAGAACTCCAGGGGGAGGTATCAACCACTGACTCCTCTGCTAGAGCAAAGGTTGCAGCTCTTCATCCTTTCCTCATCTCCACAAGCATCTTTCTGCATCTCCTGACCCCTGGAATTTTCCCAGACACTCACTTTCCACAGGCAGATGAGTTCACCAGCTCACAAGTTGTCACCCAGGCACAAGTAACCTGGGCAGGAAACAGGGCTCCTCATCTGCCCATGGCCATGGACATCCTTCTGTCAAGGCAGCTACTCCAGCTTTGTTAAAATCTTCTTTGCAATCAAAACATTGCTTCCACAGCATTTTCCCAAATGGTTTAAGACTTCTCTGGAATGTTGCTCCCCCACAGAGCTCTGTGTCCCTCAGCTTCCATACCCAGTGTGACAACATGTACCCTGCTGTTAAAATGCAGTTTTAGCTGCTACCCTTTCATTTTTTAAATTTTGCTGCTGAACAGCTCCAACAGAGTTTTCTGAAAATAATTTCCTTTTGTAATTGGCAAGGAAATTTGGATGGTGAAGCTCTCATATAGAAGCAATTGTCTTCATTTCATCCTTCCTGACTTCACAGCCAGAATTAGGGTGAAGGACTAGACATCACCCAAGCCATGTCCAGTCAAGGCCAGTACTAGCTATCTTCTACCATTGCATGGAAAAGCAGAAGTACTGAGAAATACAGGAGAGCCCAAAATTTGAATAACAAATTAATTTTTCCTCAGATACTTATGGTCACAATACAGAATAATGAAGGAATATGCAGCATTACCTAAGGCCTGGGTGACTAAGATGCTTATTGTTATTCTAAGTAATCAAAAGTAGCTGCACTCTTAAAGAGAGGCAGATAAACCCTATTTAGGAATACTTTTTAAAATGGGTGTTCATCAGCTGTTTTTTTTTTGTAGGAGGAATCAATTAGTAGAACCAAATTGTAGCACTGAATGGCACATCAGCAAAAATAGATGAAGCTATCACAGCATCAGCAACTGTCATCTTCTCCCCAGAGAAACAAAGGTAGTTTTTAGCATCTTCCTGGGCTGCAAGGGATGGCAAGGAAAGGATAAATGTACTTTTATATTTGTCTTTTAGCTATTTGGTAGTAGCACAGCAGAACTGAAATCTGATGGTAAGTGGTACATGCACCACTGGGTTTCTGTTGATTAGTGCAGATCATAGAATCACAGGCTGGTTTGGGTTGGAAGGGACTTTATAGATCATCAGGCCCCAACCCCCTGCATGGGCAGGGACACCTCCCACCAGCCCAGGCTGCTCCAAGCCCCATCCAACCTGCCCTTCAACACTGCCAGGGATGGGGCAGCCACAGCTTCCCTGGGCAGCCTGGGCCAGGGTCTCCCCACCACAGTTTAATTTGTTCATTATTGGAAGTATCAGCTTGTGGTTCCCCGTGCTGTGTTAAGGGTTTAGTCTTTTACATGGAAAGGTGCTGTTGAAGTGCAAACCCATTGCTAGGTTAAGGCTTAAGTCTTGGTAATAACAATTATTATAACATTAACTTGCCCCTTTTTGGTGAGAAGTTTTGGCACTAGAGGATCCCATGTGCTACAGCTTCCTCATGCAACTTGCAGAGTGCAGTTTGGGAACCATTTGTTGTCCCCCTCTGCTGCCCAAGGGACAGGCAGGCTGGTGCCAGCTCCTGGGACACCCAGGCACAGGCTGTGATGAGACAGGCTGGAGGACAGGGGTCTGCCTGACTAAATCCTCCTCTCAGGTCTCTGAATTCAGGGCAACCCTCCCCAGATGATTACCAGGTGAGCTGCTGGGATGGGCACACTGAAAGGTCCCAGAAGTTGGATGTAGCTGTACCCCAAGTTACCTGTTCAGCAACACGTGTCTGTGGACCCTTTCCCATGGTCATGTAAACTAGATTAACTTTGTTTTATTGAAGAATTAATAATTTCAGATCTATTATGAAACAAGAATATAACAAGGGCAGCAACTGAAAAAAATTGCCTTGTCTGCCTGATGGTGCAGGTCCCTTCTATCCCCCCTGGTCCCCAGTGATCTGTTTTATTAGAAGCTGATGATAATAGGCCAATGCAAAGATCCCCTTTTATAAATGTTTCTCTTGGTACTGCAATCCTGTGATGCCAGCACAGCCAGCAAAAGATAATGGAATATCTGCAATGTGTGTGTTTGGGTAGCTTCAACAAAACTGATACAGCAAACTTGTGCCAGGAAGGTGGTTTTGTTTTGATAAATCACCCAGAGAAGCCTTGCTCTCTGAAGGTTGGCTGATCACTCTGGGTTGTGAGCTCTGGGTTGTGTCTCCATGTCAGCTGAGCAGAGACAGGCACAGGCACAGAGGAGCTGCCTGGACGTGCTTGCTCCTGGACGTTGCTGCTCTGCACACGCTTCCCAAAGCCTCCAAAACAATTTAGCACAGTAATTGCTCCAACCCCAGCCTGCACTGCCAGCTCTGCATCCTGCAGTTACTTGCTACCTGCTCACACCAGGGCAGCCAGGCCAGCTCTGCTCCCCGAGCTCTGCCCACAGCTCAGGAGGGTCACCCTTCCTCCTGGCCAGGGAGAGGGAGGAAGAGGAAGGGGCTCTGGGGCCTGGGCTGTGTGACCCCTGGAGGCTGCCAGGGCTGGAGGCAGTGCAGGGGGGCACGTTCAGAGCCCCTTGTGAGTCCCTGAGTTCAGTGGTGTGACTGCTGAGGCATCCAAGTCCAAGTGAGCATGCAGGAATGGAGAGGGTCTGTGCTGAGGCTGCAGGTCCCAGCCCTGCAGCCCAGGGGAAGGAGGGGCTGTGCCCCTCAGCCCAGGCTCTGTGGCACCAAGCTCAGACACTGCAGTGGCCACGGTGCCTCAGAGAGCTCCTGCAGGTGGGAAGTGTCTGCATTCAGGCTGGGGTCTCCAAAAACAGCTCTCCAACCCAGAACCCCAACCTCTGCTGGCATGAATGGGCTGTGCTCATGTATTTGTAACTCAGGAAGGAAAGCCTGAGATGTCCATGCAGGGAAGCTGGCATGAAGGCAGCCCCCAGAAGTCGTGGAAGATGATAGATATATAGCAGCTCAAACCATCTTTTATTCTCCACACAGAAGGCAGCAGTGAGAAGGAAAAGCTGATGCCTTGGGGACTGCAAATGGCAAGAAGATCCAGTGCTTCACTAATTGTCAACTGGTTCAACCTTTCCTGCTCATCTCCTAAGTGCCAGTAATGTCTCTGTAACCCAGACACCACAGGAAATACATTTCTGCACAACAAACAATGGAGGAAATGTATCCAAATGGAATTATGAGAGTCCAGCTGAGCTCTCCTGTGTTGAGGACAGCACAAGGGGTACACAAATGGGATGTGGGGAAACAGTGTCATCATTTGGGGTCTGCAGGGCTCAGGTCTGAATACTTTATTGACTGGGTTCTGTGCTGTGATTTGTGTTTCCCAGGCTGTCCCAGAGCTACCAGAGCCACAGCAGGTAGAGCAAGAGCTGTTTCACAGCTCCTGCGTGGCCACATTTCTTGTAGGAGTCTCCAAAGTGAAGGAATTAAATGTACACCCTTATTAGGGCTGGAAACTATGCACACACAATTTGAAAATACATACACATGCACAGAAAGAGCAAGGTACAAACCAGCTGAAAAATAACTATACACAGTGCAAGTCCTGTTGGGGATTCCCAACTCCTTTTAATTGTATCCCTATGACTGTTGTTTACAGCTGTTCTGCACCTTCCCATTCTGTAGGCAGCCTCCCTGCAATCAGGAAAGGAAACTAATATCAGAGGATAAGTAAAAAAACCCTATAACCTTGTGACTTCAGTCATCTGAAATACATTACAACAAATTCATTGTGTCTGATACCAATGTTCTGTTCTGGAAGCTACAACTGCCTGTCCTGTAGGAAATATTCTGCAGGAATGGCAAGTACTTCTCAAGAATAGAAATATTGAGCTGTTGAGCAGGTGAGAGATTTTTCAAACTTACTTGCTGCTTCAGCTGAGCTGGGAAGCTCCAGCAGAGAGGAAATGTTGGATTTTCAGGCTCATTGGGCTCTGCTCTGGGCATTTAAGGTGCTGCAGAGCCTGCCAGAGCCCAGCCTCATCCAGCTCCTGCAGACACAGGTTTGGAGTGGCAGGTGAACTTGTTCAGCTCAGCAGTAACATCTTGCATTTCTGGTGTAGTAAGCACTGAAATTAGCCAAAGTTAAAAAATAATAATAAAAAATATATCTCCTTCAGGAAGCTGATTTATAACCAGTAGATTTTTTTAATTTTCTAACTTGCTTTACTGTAACTTCCCCTGAAGAAGAGGGAATGCCAAAATATTGAATAAAGTCTTTGATGAAAAAAAAAAATAGAAATCACTATTACCTTAAAAGAAAACCAGTGGCAGACAGACTGTGACTTCTCACTGCTAAGCTCTAAACATTTCTTCAACACAAGTAGGGATTTAAGGCTGTTGTGCAGGCCCTGCAGGTTTTCCCACGTGCCAGGCAGCTCCTGTGCCAGCAGGCAGGGCACTGGGCTCAGCAGGAGGAGGCTGGGAGACCTGGGGACTTTGACCCCACTGCTCGTGCCCCTGGCATTTAAAAAACCTTTTGGTTGTGCTTGGATTTTGTTGGCTGGTTGGTTGGGTTTATTTATTATACCTGTCCCTCAAAGGAGCAGCTACCCAGGAAGTTGGGGGCTCCTGGCCCAGGGCAGGGGGTGGATCCTGAGGCTCAGGCTGAGCCCAGGGTCACAGACCCCCCTGCCACTGCAGGTTCAGCATTAACATCACTGCCCTTGAGGGCACACTCGAGGTTCTTCCAGCCTCATGTGTGTGTCTCAGGGGAGTCTGGGGAATTAAGGTGACACAGGGAATACAGGGAATGGTGAAAAAATCTGTTCCAAATAAAACAGCCAAAAACTTGATAGGCAAGTTAATGAAAGCCCAGTGTAAAACTGCTGCACAGAGCCCCCTGTCCTCCTCTTCCTTACCCCCAACAACAGGTTGGGCAGAAGTTCCTTGCAGCTGAGGCACAGACCTGCAGCAGGTCAGTTCCATCCCTCGCCATGGAACTGCAATGGAGCAGCAACAGAATAATTGCTCTTGTCTCTTTGTACCTCAGGCTGTATTTATAAACCATCATGGCATTCCCAGGTAAAAAATGGCTCTTTTGGGTGCAAGATCAAATAGCCAGCAGGAGGGATAGACAAAAACCTAATAGAAAAGTAAATGATTGAAAAAGAGCTACTGGCATTGATGGTTATTTTAAACCACACATTTAGTCAGATTAATTAGTCAGGATTTGCTTCTACTGGAAATTTATGCAGTGCCTTGATCATGGAACGTCACTGCTAATTACTTCCTTGCATCCTCATAAAAAGAGGACATAAATGGCAGTTGATGAAAGTCTCTAGATTACTGTCCCTGCAGACATAAAAACAAACTTACTGTTGTACAGAATGGTCACAGAGAGAATTTCTAGTTTCTTACTTTGAAAATAGGGTTGTTATTAACTGAAAGGGATTGTTTAATTAAAAAAAAAATAAGAGAGAGAGAGATTCTCTCATACTGGGATCAAACTACTCATAATTACTTTGATATATTTCTTTAATAAAATGAAAAGGACTTATTTTCTTTAAGGTGACATTAAAGTAGGCTTTACAGAATAGGTAGAAAAGAAATCCTGATTCCTTCCTTTCCTCCCTTCCCTCTTTTCCTTTCACCTACTGTAGTCAATGAGAATATTTTATGGTCTTCTCTGGATTTAGGACTAGACCCAAGGCACCTCCAGAGCAACACAGATTGTGAAAGGTCCATTTTTAAGCTGACAGCCTCCAGCTTGACACAGTTGCCTCTGTGCCCTTCTCCTTGGGTGTTTTCTTGTGGAATGTTGTTTGCTTGGGTGTACAGTAGTTAATGCAATAGATGTGCAACTCAGTTTGTCTCCAGGCACTTCCATGTCCTGTCTGTTACTCAGTCATGGAGCTGGCCAACCAGGCAGATTTAATGATCACCAGGGCAAAGGACTCCATCAGGTTTTTTTTTCTGTACAAGTCCACAGGAAAATAAGCTTTATTGTCTCTGTTAATGACAAAATAAATACTTTCAATTGGCAATTTCCCCTTCCTAATTCTCTGTACAAACCAGGGTAAACAAGTCATATCTAAGTTTCCAGGTACTTCCTGCAATCCATATTGACCTGCTTCAGCACATCTGATGAGCTGACCAGACAAGACCATCTGGTTTCAAGTACATTTCTGAACTCATGAAGCAGCTGCTGTTGCTGCTGCAAGCTCTGGCCATCCTTGGCTGCAGCTCAGATCCATCTGTCTGGGAAGCAAGGTTAGAGGTTTGGTGCTTGCAGGGTGCTAGGGGAGCACTGTAGGGGGATACTGGTTGAGTTACAAGGTGTGAGCTGGAAAACACAGTTAAACTAAAATCTCTGTTCGAGTCAATATTAATGAACCTTGTGTACCAGGGAAATAACTGCTACCTAAAGCCATTGTCTACAGAAGAGAATTAAACCTCCACATGAAGGGAGCAGTTCTGTTCTGGCCCTGTTTGCAGCACAGGTGGAATTCTGCCTACCCAGCTGTAGCAGCTCTGTGCCATGCTCCCTGTATTCCATACAGGGGAACTCAGCTGAGCTCCCTGCAGCCCTGGGATGGCCCAGGTGCCTGGGGCCCTGGGCAAGGAGCAGCCCACAGCTCCTCACCTTACTTACATTTTCTTTTGTTTTCCTCTCTCATTTGTGCATTTTTGCTTTTGTACCTTCTGAACATGCAACCATCCTGTTCCAGATGAAAGAGAGAAAAATCCATTTGGAAGTGTCTCCAGGGGCTGAACTGAGCACAGCACACTTGCCAGCACTCCTTCCCCTGAAATTTCCCAGTTTAAATTTTCAGCAGTGTATTACTGATGTTTCTATGCAAAACCCCTAATTATGGTGCCCCAAATAATCACCTCCAAATGGAGAGGGTGACAAAAAAATTACCATGCTGCCAAGGATTCTGTAGACCTTGAATCCTCCTGGGAGAAAGAATACGGAGCTGGGGGGGGGGGAATCTTCAAGTAATTTTTGATAATAGGTTTTGTCAATTTCAATTAATGTTTTAAAACAATAATCCTCTGAATATAGTGGTGAAATGGAACATCTTGCTTGTGAATTCGTGTTGAGTGCTTTACAGAAGCTGGATGACATTTGCCTCACTCTGTCTACATCTATATGGCAGTTTTGCTAATAGTTGAAAGGGCTTTTCCCTCTTGTTTTTGCCACGAGGAGCATGGGGTGGAGTTGCCATTCTTTCTGTGGTATGAACTTACCTTCTCCCCAATATTTGTCTTCTCTCTTGTGACTATTTTCAGAACATTACTCAAGATTTCTTTTTGCTGCATAGAGTCATAAATATGGATTTGTGTAATGTAGTGCTTATTTTATGAAGCCAGTGCTCATTGCACTAGAAGTGAATTGTTAACTGACTGTTCTGAAACTCAGTTTAAAATAAGAGCCTTGGTTAGCAACTTGCTTCAAGTTTCTCATTTTTGGGGTAGCTGAGAGTGAAGTGCTGAGATGGATCCCAGCCAATATGCTCAGCACATCATACAGACAGACATGCAAATATGAATATTCAATAGCACTATGAAGTTTTAGGTAATGAGGAACAGAAAATTTGCCCTTGATCTGACCTTCCCTGCTGCAGAGGAGCTTTCATGAAGGAGGAGACAAACATAAGAGCTGAGATTTCTCCTGCTACTCAAGGCTTTGTGAGACAAATGCAGCAGGAGGCACCTGAATCCTCAGTGGTGCTCATGGGAGGCTGAACTGCTGAGCATTGCAGGGGAGGCTGAGCACTGAGCTTCAGAAGTTTGGAAAATAAATTACTGGGATGATTTTATTAGATAAACATGGTAGAGATTACCACTGCTTAACAACACCACCACCACCACCAACAACAATTATTGTTGTTATTATTGTTGTTGTTATTGTTGTTGTTGTTACACCACCACCAACAACAATTATTATTGTTGTTGTTATTGTTGTTGTTGTTATTTCCCAGGCACTGGAACAGGAAAACATGAGGACCTGTTCAGTTTAGTCTTGCACAATATTGCTTACATGTCCGACTGAATGGATCTCACCTCCCTTTTAGCACAATAAACCTGAAGCAGTAATTCTGTAAAATAGTGAACTATCAGAGAGAGGTGGATTTAAGTCCATGTTTACTGTTCTGTAGCAGAGTGGAAAACACTTAACGTTTCCAGTAGGAAGAGACAGAGTTTATTAGCACAAGAAAAATGTGATCTGAGATAAACCTGAGACAAGATGCCAAGACAACTGTGCAAACCAAACTGTGGGGAAGCAATGGCAGTGCTGGGATCCATGCAACAAAACCTCTTGCACTAATAATTTCTTCAGCTGCAAGATTTGTGTTTGACAGTTGAACACTTCAGCTCCTTAAGACTCCCTAGATTACTTTGCTTTTGTCTTTTGACAGAGGTCCTTGCCCTCTGAGCCCATTCCTGAGGAGCTGCAGGTGCTGCAGTGTCCACTGCTGACTGTGCCCTCAAGTTCCTGCCAGTGACCAGGACCACCCCCAGGTCCTCCTGCCACTGAAGAACTTGTTCAGCCAAAGACCTTCCTCCCCATTTGGCCCATGCAGGACCTGGTCTCTGACCTGCAAAGGATGCATGAGAGTCTGTGAGCTCAGAGCAGCCCGAGTCTCTCCTCACTGCTGCCCTGGGAAGGCACGTTTGCCAGCTCCAGATCTGCCAGGGGACTCCAGGGGTTGTCACAGGGTGACACAGCCCCTGCACAAAGTGGCAATGAAGACAGATCCCTGGGGCCCTTCTAGTCCTGCCTGCAGGGAGGCAGAGGCCCTGGGCTCCCAGCCCCAAACACCTGCTCTTTACTCCTTTTTTTTTTTTTGGAATCACCCCTGTTCCCAACGAAGTAAAGCAGGAGAGCTCCACCAGAAAAAACAGAAGCATAGATTTTATTTTGTTTTCCTGTATCCCCTCTGCCTTTGCATGGAAGCTCAGCCAACACAAACATGAATGGAAAGGGCTTGACCACTGAAGAAGAGAGAAGCAAGAACTTGTCTGTGATTCCAGGGGAAAATTTCTATGTTTACTTGAGTTTGGGAGAAAACACATACCAAGAGATTAATTGTTGCCTGCAAATACTGTAAGAGCAATGCAGATAAAGAAATGCACATTTTCAGCCAGGAGGTGCCAGATGGTTAAAACCAAAATCCATATGAACACCCTGACATTACTTACTAGCAGATCTGGGTGTGAACTTTGGGTCTGGTGCTTCCATTTCTGATGGTGCAAATGGAACTCTGGTTCTTCTCACTCACAAAGGCACTTGCAGTTTGCCTGATTAAGAATGGAGCCATAAAAAAGCCTTGGGATTTGCATAATTACCTGGAGGTACTAAGGAAATGTTCACAATTCACTAATCCAGAGCTTGTAAAGTGCTTGACAGCCCTAAAGGCAGGTGGGTGATTTCAAGCTGTGTGTGAGAGGCAGAAGCTCCTGGTGGGGCTGGTTTCCTGATCTGCTGAAGTGATTTCCTGGTCCACTGATCCAGGGACACTCCAGCATCATTTCAGTGCCTGGGAAGAGAGAAGACCCTGCTTTTTCTTGGGAGAACACTGAAAGCACAGCCCTGCTTGCCTCAGACACAGCTCTGAAAGCACAGCTGTCATCACTTGTACTGCTCCAGGACTGCAAAGGTCCCAGCCTGGGGTTTTTCCACACTAAAAGTGTATTTAAATTAATGTTATTTAGCATAAACACTGGCTGAAGTGATTCCATGCTCTCTCAGCTGCCCCTGAGGTGCAGCTTGGGTCTGCCTGCTGGGACCGGCTCCTCACCAGATCGCTCAGCAGAAAAGATGATAATGCTAAAATCAAAGTCACCCAAGTGGAAATAGCAATTTTCTTGAGTCCCCTTCCACAAGGAGAAGCCAAACTTGTCATGCATTGGTGTGTTTCCACATGCAGCCTTAGACTGTTAGGGTTACACAGGAGAAAATGTTTTCCTTCTACTGCATGAGCTTTAAGAAAAATACAATAATGCATTTTGGAAATTACTTCAGGAAAATAAACTGCAATTTGTATATAAAACATTAAATATTAATTAGAAGGTAATGAACTTCCTGCCAAAGGGATTACTTAGCTTGACTTCCTTGCAGGAAAACTGGTAGAGTCAGTTCAAAAAGGGCACATGCCAAAACCTTGAAGTCAATTCCACCCATCTCTGCCTTCCCCAGGGCAACACTCCAGCACTCAGCAGCTCACTGGGATGACCCCTTAAGGTTTTGCAGCCACTGAAATTTGTAAAACTTGATTTGAATTCTGCCTTTGCAGAGGCACAGGATGACATACACCCCAAGGTACAAGGGCAGGTTCACTCCAGAGGTGGGGCCAGCCCTGACTGAAACATTTGCTGCAACCCCAGAGAACAGCAAGAAGCCAGAAAAGACTGGTGCTGATTCTGCACTTATTAGGGTTGTGAACTCTATTACTGAATGTGAGGCTATGTTTGAGGGTGTCTCTGCTTTGAGCTGGCTCTTTTTAACTTCCTTCTAAAGGCAGGGAATTGCAGCTGAAATCCTCCTTCCCCCAGCCCAGGTGTGTGTCTGTGTGGTGGATGCACATGACAGCAGTGACCTGCTTTTACCCCTGCCCATTGCTGGGCTGCCCAGGCTTTGCTGGCTGCTGTCCTACAGCAGCCCCTGCCTTTCTACATCCATTGCAAAGCTTCAGCAAGCTTGGCCTGCTTCCAAAAACCATTCTTCGTGACAATTAAAAGAGAGAATTCAGAATGCCATATAATAAAACCAAACAAAATACAGCAGAAATAATTTCTGATCCCAGACAAGAGATGAGAATGAAAATAAATAAAGACCAAATGCTGCCAACTGGGGTTTCTGAGCAGTGTGCACAGGTCTGGAAATAAAATAATTTTGTTGGTTCTATTATTCCTCTTGCAAGCACAACACAAAGCATTGCTGATACTGTACAGGTCCATCTGCCAGCTGGGGGAGAAGAAAAGAAAAAGCAATTAAGTACATTATAAATTAGGTTTGTTGCTCTGGGCTGGAAAGATCCATTTAAGCATGCTGTGATTCTGAACAGAGAAGAATAGGAGATGAGCCTAGAGTGAATTTCTCTTGATAGCATCACTTGACCTGTTTCCCCTGCCTTCCCCAGCTCCCCCAGCCAAGGATGTATCCGTAGCCAAACACCTCTGCCCCCCAAACCTAAAGTCAGGTCCTCCAAAATCCATTTTTGGCTAAATAGTAGCCTGGACAACTTACACTTCCAGTCTGACCCCGCGGTAGAAGAACACCCATCTGCACCTCAGGGAGCACACCCAGCCCTGGCTTCCAGAGCAAAGAACTAGGTGGCTGTTTCCTTGCCCTCCTGCTCCCATCACCTTCTCAACCTGCGTTTGCTTGAGGTGTGAAACTGAAGCAGCACAAGTCACTTTTGCCCTGGAGAAGCAGTGAGGAGTCCTTAACTCCTCCAGGAGGAGGGTGCAGGATGAACTATTTTACAAGTGACCTTGTTTGTTTTGCACATTGCTCACCCACAGTTTGACCAGCCTTGGCTTGGCACCTGGGGAAAACACTGGCAGAGCTGTGACTCTTCTTGCACTTTTGCTCTGGCAGCCTCAGCATCTTCTCCTGGTGACTGCACAGAACCCCCTGGCAGGCACCTGCCTCTGCTGCAGCGCGGGGGGCAGCACGACCACCCCCACCCCAGCAGCCACCCCAGGCAGGGGCTGCCTGGAGAGCATCACGGGCTGGGGAACAGGGGTTCATCTGCCAGCTGAGCAGCTGCAGGCTGGGCACGGCCCTGCAGGTGGGTATTGCTGCAGCCTGAGGTGAAGATTGGGCCAGATTATCCCTGCCAGGATAGCAATGCTGGGCGTTTTAATAAGGGCAGAATTAAACCTGAACACAGGAAAAATGAAACTAGTTGTCCAAACAGAATAAAGGTTTTATAACTTTCACATTGGTTTATAAATCCTCCCCAGCTAAATCGTGTTTGTGTGGGCACTTGCTGTGGAAACTGATCTTATCTTATTGCAAGCACTTTGCTCCTGTGCACTGCAGAAATGTATAGTTTGGTTTGCAGAAAGAGGTTAGATATACAATCTTGTTGAGAGATGGTGGGGTTCTTGAGACAGTCCAGGAATAAATAAACCACAGAGAGATTAGGTGGAAGAAGTGTTATTAGCTTTCTTGTAAAGGATCAATTTACTCTGTTTGGAAATGCTGCAGGACTTTGCTCTCTTCTTTTGTATGGCAGTGGGGAAATCAGGATCCATTTTTACCTACAATATATATATATATA
This sequence comes from Chaetura pelagica, assembly GCF_000747805.2. Classification (NCBI taxonomy): domain Eukaryota; kingdom Metazoa; phylum Chordata; class Aves; order Apodiformes; family Apodidae; genus Chaetura; species Chaetura pelagica. The sequence continues at coordinate 214,055 of NW_009954619.1, forward strand.
TAAAATATATATAAATATATATAAATATTTTAAGATGGCCTCATCAGGGTAAAGGAAAATTAGAAGATGCTCAAAATAGACTCTCTCTGTTCAGAACTCTAAATTGAAATATTTAACTACTGTACTTGAGGCAAAAGAAACTACAAAAGTACTCAGTTATAGCTAAAATAAACCACTGAGCTACTAGCCAAGTAAATAATACACAGTTATTTACAGAATACAATGTCCAAAGCAATAATTGGATGGTACTAATGCTAATTGTATTTGGTGGTCTTGATTTTACCTTAAAAGGGCATGCTTTGTTCAACACTTGAAAGTGGCCTTTTAAGTCTGAAGGAAACATGTACTCTTCTGGCATTTTCTAGCACAATTCTTTAATTGATTCTTAAAACTTCTACAAAACTACTGTTGGATGAATTGGAGTTGATATTTTCTCCCAGCTGTAATCTTACATTCTTCTGATATATGGAAACTTTGCAAATAAGTTATGCTTATTATGATGCACTAAAAATACAGTTCTATATTCTAATTCCTCATCTGATCTGCATTCTAATTCCTAATCTGATCAATTGTATTGTTATTGGAAAGAGAGAAAAATTTTACTCAACTCTGACCTTTGTCCTGCACAGACCACTCGCTACCTCATTCGAAGGCAGACATGGCAGTGTGCGCTATTGGGTGAAAGCTGAATTGCATAGGCCTTGGCTTCTACCAGTAAAATTAAAGAAGGAATTTACAGTCTTTGAACATATAGATATCAACACTCCTTCATTACTGGTAAGAATTGACAGAATTACTCATTTTTTATTTCTGGCATAAAAATAATGAAGTATAATAACTGAAACAAATGTCCACATCTAATTTTATTTAATATTTATTCGCTACTTTAGTTACAGCTGACCTTCATACCAGTTCAGCAACTCTTTTATCTATTGTTACTTTGAAAGCTATGTTTTCTTGTACTTGGAGTTGCTTCACTTCTAACATGTAAAATTTCTTTTATTGATTTAAATTGATAATACAAAACTGTGATATGTCACAAACAAGAATTTTGAGAACTGTTCCTCTTCGAGTAAAGAATAATCTGTGGAGGGAACAGCAGAACTTTAAAAGAACATCACAGTGAGAGACTGCTAACTTAAAAATGCAAAGTAAAAAATGTACCGATGTGCATAATTGGTGATTTCCATATGGATAGTTTTCTGCCAATGGGGAGAAATTATCACAATTCTGTATAATGTTTTTCTTAAATGCTATTTCATTAAAATAATGTCAGTATCACTACTGCTTTCAATGAGGATTTGATTCAAATCTGGCCTAAAATTCCTTTACTTTTTTTCCTCCTCTTCCTCAAATTCTGATCTATGGAGGGGGGAAAAAACCCCTCAAAGTCCATTGAAACAGGTTTCTTGTGTGTATGTGTGAAAAACCAGACTTGGAAAGAGACATTGGCCTTGCACAAATTCCATTAAAATCAAAGGACTGTCATTTGACTTTAATGGGCTTTGGATCAAGTCCTAAATCCTGATATAATGTAAAATAACAAAGTCTGTTTAATAGAGATGAAGTGGGATCATTCTAAAACAGAGGAAACAGCAGGAGTCAAGGTTACAGTACTTCAGCTTAGTTACTGTTTCTGAAATACAGTCTGCTGGAAAGATGTTCTAGTTTACTGATAAATTAAAAGCTCTGCCAACAGTCTGTTGTGACATGAAGTTTTTTTCTTAGTTATACAGTATTTATAAGTGTGACTATAGTACGATAATGTAGCAGGAAAAAGTATTGTTAATGAGCAGTGTTAATTAGAATAAACCTTGTATGTGCATAGTACTGTTAAAATTGCTTGAGATTTTTGTCTAAGCAAAGCTAGCTGTGTTTATCAAAATACGTTGTAAGTACATTAGGACAATCATTTTGTGTTGATTAGGTGGAGAGATGAATGAAACTCTTAATTTAATGGGTAATGTTGTTTTTTTTCTTGCAGTCACCCCAAGCAGGCACAAAAGAAAAGACTCTCTGTTGTTGGTTTTGTACCTCAGGCCCAATATCCTTAAGTGCCAAAATTGAAAGAAAGGGCTACACCCCAGGTATGTAGTACATGTATTCATAGGATATGTTTTTTCTTCCCATTTAAAGCCACAGTTTGTACTTACTGTTTTTATATAAATGAAATATTAAGGATATTTTTACCACTTCAGTCTGCATTTAGCAATCTTCTCAGTATACTCTGTTAACTAAGACACTACTACTTGTATCTCTAGATTGTTAAAGGACCTCATCTATTAGACCAGTATGTTTTGGGGGTTGTTTCTTTTCTTGGTGTTTGTTTTGTTCATTGTTTTTGTTTGTTTTTTGGTTGGTTGGTTTGTGTTTGGATTTTTCCTTTCAGAACAGCTCATGGGGATCTTTTCTCTATTGGCATCAGTGGATGTTTTTCCAGGTAGAGCAGTGATAGCAGCATCTTGTGCGATATAACAGTATACAGAATGTGACAGTTTGCTTTACCTGCCTTGTAAATGTAAGGAGAACTTGAAATTCTGTTGGGTTTTTTTTATTTGTTTGTTTTTTGTTTCAGGTGAATCAATTCAGATCTTTGCTGAGATTGAGAATTGCTCTTCCCGTATGGTGGTGCCAAAGGCAACCATTTACCAAACACAGGCTTTCTATGCCAAAGGGAAAATGAAGGAAGTCAAACAGCTTGTTGCCAACCTCCGTGGGGAATCCTTGTCATCTGGCAAAACAGAAACTTGGAATGGCAAACAGTTGAAAATTCCACCTGTTTCCCCTTCAATCCTTGACTGTAGTATAATCCGTGTGGAGTATTCACTTATGGTATGTTGGGTGGTCTGTTTCACTCTAGAGAATGAGTAGCTTTCAACATTTCATACAAATTCCTAGCACAGCATTTTGTGATAGTTATGAAAGAAATAAATGTTCTGGTATTTGTCCTGACAGGAAATCTGGTAAGTAAATTTAGTTTAAATCTTGCAAGTTCTTAAAACATCTGTGTGTCAACTAAGCAAGTGTTTAATGAGTAGACTGCGTTTCCATGTGAGGCTCATGTTAAGACTCTTCTTTTAACTTGAAGTGCTCGTGTCTCCATAGGGGCGTGGGCCCTAAAAGAGACCATTAGAAACAAGCTCCTCATGGAAACTTCCATGGAAAGACAACTTAGACTAATACTTATGAAGTGCTGATTAAAACCCCACATTTTAATAATTCACTTATATAATTTTCCTTCAGGTATATGTTGATATTCCAGGAGCCATGGATTTATTCCTTAACTTACCACTGGTCATTGGTACCATTCCTCTACACCCATTTGGTAGCAGAACATCAAGTGTGAGCAGCCAGGGTAGCATGAACACGAATTGGCTTGGCCTGACACTGCCCGAAAGACCAGAAGGTAACTTGACAATACAAATACCAATCAATTTGCTTATCTGCTTTGATATTTGTTTGCTTTGATTTTTGTCTGCTTTATTCATTGCAGTCTTGCTAAGACTCAAATTACATCCTTTCATAATAAAGCCCACGGGAAATCTGTTGTGGCTGTTTTCTGTGACACCTACTTGTCCTATGTAGAAGAACAGTTTCTTCCCTCCCTGCTTTTCTAAATCCAGCTGCCTTGGAAGGTGGCAGAAATGAAAGAACAGGATGCCATTGTACCTGTACACAACTTCATTACTTCCACCTCCAGTATCCCAATCGCATCACAGAATTGCTGGACTTGGAAGGGACCTCTAGAGATCATCTAGTCCAACTCTGCCACTGAAGTAGGATAGCCTAGAGCACTTTACACAGAACTGTATCCAGATGGGTTTTGAATATCTCCAGAGATGGAGACTCCACAACCTCCCTGGGTAGCATATTCCAGTGCTCCGTCACCCTCACCACAAAGAAGCTTTTCCTCATATTTAAATGGAATTTCCTATGTTCCAACTTGTACCCATTGCCCCTCATTCTGACACTGGGAGTTGCTGAGAAGAGCCTGTCCCCATCTTCCTTGCACCCACCCTTTAGATACTTGTATACATTTATAAGGTCTCCCCTCAGCCTTCTCATCTGCAGGCTAAAGAGTCCCAGTTCCTTCAGCCTTTCCTCATAAGAGAGATGCTCCAGTCTCCCTATCATCTTCATCACCTTCCTCTAGACTCTGTCTAGTAGCTCCCTGTCTCTCTTGAACTGTGGAGCCCAGAACTGGATGCAGTATTTCAGCTGTGGTCTCACCAGGGCAGAGTAGAGGGGGAGAATGACCTCCCTTGACCTACTGGCCACACTCTTCTTTATGCAACCAAGGATTCCATTGGCCTTCTTGGCAGCAAGGGCACACTGCTGGCTCATGGATAATTTACTGTCTATCAGGACTCCAAGATCTTTCTCCTCTGAACTGCTTTCCAGCAGATCCACCCCTAACCTCTATTGGTGCTTGGAGTTCTTTCTTTCAGCTGCAGGACCCCACACTTGCTCTTATTAAACCTCATGAGGTTCTTCTCTGCCCAACCCTGTAGCCTGTCCAGGTCACTCTGAATGGCAGCACAGGCCTCTGGAGTGTCAGCCACCCCTCCCAGTTTTCTATCATCAGCGAACTTGCTGAGGATACACTCTGTCCCCTCGTCCAGATCATTGATGAACACGTTGAACAAGACTGGACCGAGTATTGATCCCTGGGGGACACCACTGGTTACTGGCCTCCAACTCAACCCTAATCCGTTGATCACCACCCTCTGAGATCTGTCACACAGCCAGCTCTCAATCCACCTCACTTTCCACTCATCAAGCCCACTCTTCATGAGTTTCCTAACAAGGATGTTATGGGAGACAGTATCAAAAGCCTTGCAGAAGTCAAGGTAGATAACATCCACTGCTCTCCCCTCATCCAGCCAGCCAGTTATGACATCATAGAAGGCAATCAGGTTGGTCAAGCATGATTTCCCTTGGGTGAATCCATGCTGACTTCTCCCAATGACATTCTTCGCTTTCACATGTTTTGTGATGTCCAGAATGATTTTTTTCTAACACCTTACCAGGAACAGAGGTGAGACTAACCGGCCTGTAGTTCCCTGGGTCTTCCTTCTTGCCTTTCTTGCCCTTCTTGAAGACTGGAGTGACATTAGCCCTCCTCCAGTCCTCAGGCACCTCTCTTGTTCTCCATGACCTCTCAAAGATGATGGAGAGTGGCCTAGCAATAACATCTGCCAGCTCTCTCAGAACTCATGGATGCATCCCATCAGGGCATCCTTGGTTATAAGGCATTGCAACCCATAATAGCAGTTTCTAGGGTCTCTCACCAGCCTTAGTAGCCAAGGCTTTGTGAAAAGTTTTTCTATGGAAAAACTTATGGCCAAAGAAAGAATTATTTTTTTCTTTCCTTCTGTTTTCACATATTAAATATCTTGGGTTTTTTAAGTAAAAATTTCAGGCCTGGAGACTTCTGGAATCTAGAGGACTGCAATGTTCTGTCATTCCTACCTGTACAGAAATAAATTATCCTTGCTATGCTTTAAATTTTAAGGGTATAATTAAGCCACAATAAAGAGTTCAGGGGTTTTTTGTTGTTTATTTTTTTAACATTAGCTTAATATTAGAATAAAACTAAATAGTCTAGTCTCTTTTTTGTTTAACCATTTTTTAAGAAGCCACCTACCTGCTGATGGATCTTGCAGTGATTAAAGTTTAATATTAATCATGCTATGTATTTTGACATGCATAAGAACTTTTTGTTTGAATTGCATCTACCTTCTCCCTTCAGCACCTCCTAGCTATGCAGAAGTGGTCACAGAGGAAAACAGACAGTCCAGTATTGCACCTATAGCTGCTTTTGATGATTTTGAGAGTGTACTTCAAGGACCATTATTTGCATACATCCAGGAGTTCCGTTTTCTGCCTCCACCCTTATATTCAGAAGTAGGTATATCTGTCAGAATATGACTATTCATGTATTGTGTCTGATTTTTTTGTATTGTTAAATAAGTTTCGGAAGATGTTTCTCCTTCCTAAAATTAGGAGAAACCATTAAAATTATGAACATGGAATAAGTTGGTTTTGGGGAGGATTTTTGTCTGTTTTTAAGATGCAGATGAATTGCATCAAGGGTTTTCCATGCCTATTTTACAGCATGGGTTACCCTTTTTTATAATTTTTATTTTTAACATTAGCTCTGCAACCTTAAATTTAAAAGGTGCTCTGTGAGGTGCCTTGGCTTCTCTTATCATGTTATTTCCTGGAGCTGCAGACCTGAAAGGTAATTTTCCCTGGCAGCACTCTTCTCTAGTCTAATACTTTCTGGAAATTTTCAAAGTGTTTTTTACCATTTAAGCAACATTTTTGTGTATTAAAAATAAAATAAAATTAAAAAGTTTCAACTCTTTCACCGCTACTGCTTCCTAGCATTTTATAGCAACTACTAAATGTTTTGTCTGCATGTGTGTTTAAGTTCTGTGGGTGTAGGGCTTTCAGAAGCTTCATGTAGAAAAGTGACATACTGGTATTAATTTCTGACTTAAGTTTTTTTAAGTACGCAGTTCTTCAACACTTTTGGCCTTTACAGAACTAAAAATGCAGCCACTGGATAACCATGAATGAGATGCAAATGTTAAATCTTTTCAAGTTTGTTTTTCAAGAAAAAAGGGATATATAGGACAAAAGAAAAAAAGTGTGCTCTGGACAAATTTTGCCTGAATTTCACCCACTTTAGGAAAATAGTATTCTGTAGCACGATACCCTTCTTCCCCCCCTCATCAGCCTTGAAACACTAGTGTGCTAATGAGCAGGTAGAGGGGTATTTTTTGTGTACTAGACACTTTCTTGAGAACTCTGCTATATCTTAACTCTAAAATACAACTTCTGGGTACTTTTTATTTTAGAATCATAGAATGCCAGTTTGGAAGGGACCTCAAGGATCATCTGGTCCAACCTTTTTAGGTAATACTGGAGTTTAAATGAGATGGCTCAGCACCCTGTCAAACTGAGACTTAAAACTGTCCAATGTGGGGGAATCTACCACTTCCCTTGGGAGACTATTCCAATGTTTGACTGTCCTCATGGTGAAAAATTTACCTTGTGTCCAATCAGAATCTCCCCAGGAGCAACTTGTGCCTATTATCCCTTGTCTTTTCCATGTGACTCCTTGTAAATAGGGAGCCTCCATCTTCTTGGTAGCCACCCTTTAAGTACTGGAATATGGTAATAAGGTATCCCCAAAGCCTTCTTTTCTCAAGGCTGAACAAACCTGATTTTCTCAGCCTCTCCTCATATGGCAGGTCCTCCAGTCCTCTGATCATCCTTGTGGCCCTTCTCTGAACCCTCTCCAGCTTATCCTCATCCTTTTTGTAGAGCGGGAACCAAAACTGAATGCAATACTCCAAGTGTGGTCTGACAAGCACTGAATAGAGATGATGACTTCTTTATCTCTGCTGGTGATTCCCTCATTGATGCAGCCCAGCATCCTGTTGGCTTTCTTTGCTGCTGCAGCACACTGTTCACTCGTGTTGAGCCTGTTTCCCACCAGGACCCCCAGGTCCCTTTCCACAGGGCTGCTCTCCAGCCAGGTGGATTCTCGTCTGAACTGTGCTCCTGGGTTATATTTTTCCAGGTGTAAGATCTTACACTTCTCCCTGTTGACCTTCATAAGGTTCCTGCTAGCCCACTCCTCTAGCCTGTCTAGGTCATCCTGGAGGGTGGCCCTCCCTTCTGGAGTGTCAACCTTTCCACTCATCTTTGTATTGTCAGCAAACTTCACCAGGGTGCTCTTGATCCCAATATCCAGGTCACTTATGAAGATGTTAAACAGCATAGGGCCCAATATCGATCCCTGGGAGACCTCACTTGTGACCGGTTGGGAGTTTGAGGAGGAACTATTTACTATCACCCTCTGGGTACAGTCTGTCAGCCAGTTCCCCACCCCCACTGCACAGACCACTTGTCAAGGCTGTAACAAGTCTGTTTCTCCAGGAGGAGGCTGTGGGGAACCATATCAAAAGCCTTGGAAAAGTCCAGATAGACGATGTCCACCACTTGCCCTTCATCAACTGAGCAGGTTACTTTGTTGTAGAAGGCAATCAGGTTTGTCAAGCATGATTTGCCCCTGGTAAATCCACGTTGGCTTTTCCCAATCACGTGCTTCGATGGACTTGTGAACAGTCCACAGGAGGTTTTGCTCCATGACTTTTCCAGGGACTGAAGTGAGGCTAATGGGTCTATAATTACCTGGGTCCTCCTTGGAACCCTTCTTATAGATGGGGGTGACATTAGTCTTCCTCCAGTCCTCAGGAATGTCTCCCAATCTCGACAGCTTCTCAAAGAGTATGGAGAGCAGTTTTGCAACATCAGCCAGCTCTCTGAACACCATAGGGTGATGGCATCCAGGCCCATCAATTTGTATGGGTCAAGCTCCTGTAATAGTTGACATGCCAACTCTTCCTTCACTGATGGTGGGTCAGTGTCTGTATCAACCTGGACTTTTGTTCTTATGGCCCGGGACCCAACAGCACTGGTAAAGACAGAGGTGAAGAAGGTGTTGAGGACCTCTGCCTTTTCAATATTGTTGGTGACTAATTCACCTCTCCTGTTTAACAGTGGGCCAATATTATTCCTCTGTTTCTGCTTGTGGTTAACATATCTGAAGAACCCTTTCTTGAAGTTTTTGACATCTCTGGCCAATGTCAGCTCACGCTGAGCTTTTACTTTCCTAACTGCATCTCTGCATGCCCTGTCAGTGTTCTTGTAATTTGCAACAAGTAATGTTCCACTTTTCCACCTCTGGTACATTTCCCTTTTGGTTCTGAGCAGACCCAGAAGCTCACAGTTAAGCCAAGGGGGTCTCTTGCTCTGCCTACTTCTGTTGCCTTTAGAGGGGATGAACTGGTTTTGCCAGCCCCTTTACTCTCTGCGGAAGCTTCCCACGGGATCCCTTCCAACTGAGCCTGAAGCAAGCTGAATTTTGCTTTTTAAAAATCTAAAACCTTTTTCCTGGAATTAACCTTCATTGTGCTCAGCAGTATCCCAAACTCCACAATATTGTGGTCACTGCAGCTGAGTCTGTCACTAACCAAGATATTACAGAGCAGGTTTTCTTGGTTACTGAGTAGTTAAGTCCAGCTGTGCCCCATTCCTGGTTGGCACATCCAACATTTGTGTGAGGAAGCAGCCTTCTACACATTTTAGGAACTTGTTGGATGTCAGGTGAGCTGCAGTGTTGTTCCTCCAGCAAACATCTGGGTAGTTATTGTCTGCCATAAGGACCAGGTTTTGTCGACCTGAAGCTTGCCTGAGCAACCCGACTATCACTTCACTGGTCACGTCATCTTGGTTTGGGGATCAGTAACAGATGCCTAAAGTAAGGTCAACCTTGGAGAGAACCCCTCTGATTTTGACCCAGAGGTATTCAATAGGACTACCACAATTACCACAGTTCTACACATTCAAGGCTTTCCTTTAGATAGAGCATGACTCCTCCACCTCTTCCCTGCCTGTCTTTACAAAACAGCATAT
>NW_009954619.1:226464-246293 GCF_000747805.2 Chaetura pelagica
TTTTTTTTTTTTTGGAATCACCCCTGTTCCCAACGAAGTAAAGCAGGAGAGCTCCACCAGAAAAAACAGAAGCATAGATTTTATTTTGTTTTCCTGTATCCCCTCTGCCTTTGCATGGAAGCTCAGCCAACACAAACATGAATGGAAAGGGCTTGACCACTGAAGAAGAGAGAAGCAAGAACTTGTCTGTGATTCCAGGGGAAAATTTCTATGTTTACTTGAGTTTGGGAGAAAACACATACCAAGAGATTAATTGTTGCCTGCAAATACTGTAAGAGCAATGCAGATAAAGAAATGCACATTTTCAGCCAGGAGGTGCCAGATGGTTAAAACCAAAATCCATATGAACACCCTGACATTACTTACTAGCAGATCTGGGTGTGAACTTTGGGTCTGGTGCTTCCATTTCTGATGGTGCAAATGGAACTCTGGTTCTTCTCACTCACAAAGGCACTTGCAGTTTGCCTGATTAAGAATGGAGCCATAAAAAAGCCTTGGGATTTGCATAATTACCTGGAGGTACTAAGGAAATGTTCACAATTCACTAATCCAGAGCTTGTAAAGTGCTTGACAGCCCTAAAGGCAGGTGGGTGATTTCAAGCTGTGTGTGAGAGGCAGAAGCTCCTGGTGGGGCTGGTTTCCTGATCTGCTGAAGTGATTTCCTGGTCCACTGACCCAGGGACACTCCAGCATCATTTCAGTGCCTGGGAAGAGAGAAGACCCTGCTTTTTCTTGGGAGAACACTGAAAGCACAGCCCTGCTTGCCTCAGACACAGCTCTGAAAGCACAGCTGTCATCACTTGTACTGCTCCAGGACTGCAAAGGTCCCAGCCTGGGGTTTTTCCACACTAAAAGTGTATTTAAATTAATGTTATTTAGCATAAACACTGGCTGAAGTGATTCCATGCTCTCCCAGCTGCCCCTGGGGTGCAGCTTGGGGCTGCCTGCTGGGACCGGCTCCTCACCAGATCGCTCAGCAGAAAAGATGATAATGCTAAAATCAAAGTCACCCAAGTGGAAATAGCAATTTTCTTGAGTCCCCTTCCACAAGGAGAAGCCAAACTTGTCATGCATTGGTGTGTTTCCACATGCAGCCTTAGACTGTTAGGGTTACACAGGAGAAAATGTTTTCCTTCTACTGCATGAGCTTTAAGAAAAATACAATAATGCATTTTGGAAATTACTTCAGGAAAATAAACTGCAATTTGTATATAAAACATTAAATATTAATTAGAAGGTAATGAACTTCCTGCCAAAGGGATTACTTAGCTTGACTTCCTTGCAGGAAAACTGGTAGAGTCAGTTCAAAAAGGGCACATGCCAAAACCTTGAAGTCAATTCCACCCATCTCTGCCTTCCCCAGGGCAACACTCCAGCACTCAGCAGCTCACTGGGATGACCCCTTAAGGTTTTGCAGCCACTGAAATTTGTAAAACTTGATTTGAATTCTGCCTTTGCAGAGGCACAGGATGACATACACCCCAAGGTACAAGGGCAGGTTCACTCCAGAGGTGGGGCCAGCCCTGACTGAAACATTTGCTGCAACCCCAGAGAACAGCAAGAAGCCAGAAAAGACTGGTGCTGATTCTGCACTTATTAGGGTTGTGAACTCTATTACTGAATGTGAGGCTATGTTTGAGGGTGTCTCTGCTTTGAGCTGGCTCTTTTTAACTTCCTTCTAAAGGCAGGGAATTGCAGCTGAAATCCTCCTTCCCCCAGCCCAGGTGTGTGTCTGTGTGGTGGATGCACATGACAGCAGTGACCTGCTTTTACCCCTGCCCATTGCTGGGCTGCCCAGGCTTTGCTGGCTGCTGTCCTACAGCAGCCCCTGCCTTTCTACATCCATTGCAAAGCTTCAGCAAGCTTGGCCTGCTTCCAAAAACCATTCTTCGTGACAATTAAAAGAGAGAATTCAGAATGCCATATAATAAAACCAAACAAAATACAGCAGAAATAATTTCTGATCCCAGACAAGAGATGAGAATGAAAATAAATAAAGACCAAATGCTGCCAACTGGGGTTTCTGAGCAGTGTGCACAGGTCTGGAAATAAAATAATTTTGTTGGTTCTATTATTCCTCTTGCAAGCACAACACAAAGCATTGCTGATACTGTACAGGTCCATCTGCCAGCTGGGGGAGAAGAAAAGAAAAAGCAATTAAGTACATTATAAATTAGGTTTGTTGCTCTGGGCTGGAAAGATCCATCTAAGCATGCTGTGATTCTGAACAGAGAAGAATAGGAGATGAGCCTAGAGTGAATTTCTCTTGATAGCATCACTTGACCTGTTTCCCCTGCCTTCCCCAGCTCCCCCAGCCAAGGATGTATCCGTAGCCAAACACCTCTGCCCCCCAAACCTAAAGTCAGGTCCTCCAAAATCCATTTTTGGCTAAATAGTAGCCTGGACAACTTACACTTCCAGTCTGACCCCGCGGTAGAAGAACACCCATCTGCACCTCAGGGAGCACACCCAGCCCTGGCTTCCAGAGCAAAGAACTAGGTGGCTGTTTCCTTGCCCTCCTGCTCCCATCACCTTCTCAACCTGCGTTTGCTTGAGGTGTGAAACTGAAGCAGCACAAGTCACTTTTGCCCTGGAGAAGCAGTGAGGAGTCCTTAACTCCTCCAGGAGGAGGGTGCAGGATGAACTATTTTACAAGTGACCTTGTTTGTTTTGCACATTGCTCACCCACAGTTTGACCAGCCTTGGCTTGGCACCTGGGGAAAACACTGGCAGAGCTGTGACTCTTCTTGCACTTTTGCTCTGGCAGCCTCAGCATCTTCTCCTGGTGACTGCACAGAACCCCCTGGCAGGCACCTGCCTCTGCTGCAGCGCGGGGGGCAGCACGACCACCCCCACCCCAGCAGCCACCCCAGGCAGGGGCTGCCTGGAGAGCATCACGGGCTGGGGAACAGGGGTTCATCTGCCAGCTGAGCAGCTGCAGGCTGGGCACGGCCCTGCAGGTGGGTATTGCTGCAGCCTGAGGTGAAGATTGGGCCAGATTATCCCTGCCAGGATAGCAATGCTGGGCGTTTTAATAAGGGCAGAATTAAACCTGAACACAGGAAAAATGAAACTAGTTGTCCAAACAGAATAAAGGTTTTATAACTTTCACATTGGTTTATAAATCCTCCCCAGCTAAATCGTGTTTGTGTGGGCACTTGCTGTGGAAACTGATCTTATCTTACTGCAAGCACTTTGCTCCTGTGCACTGCAGAAATGTATAGTTTGGTTTGCAGAAAGAGGTTAGATATACAATCTTGTTGAGAGATGGTGGGGTTCTTGAGACAGTCCAGGAATAAATAAACCACAGAGAGATTAGGTGGAAGAAGTGTTATTAGCTTTCTTGTAAAGGATCAATTTACTCTGTTTGGAAATGCTGCAGGACTTTGCTCTCTTCTTTTGTATGGCAGTGGGGAAATCAGGATCCATTTTTAACTATAATATATATATATATATAAAATGTATATAAATATATATAAATATATATATAAATATATATGTATATTTTATATATAAATTGGAAATAACTTTCAAAGGTAAACTTAGAGGTGGTTATTTAAAGATTGATGTTATCCCTTTGTTCTGATGAGTTCAGTTAAAAGACAGGTAAACCTGTGAGCACTGCAAAGGAGCAAAGCCCAGGTGAGCACTCAGAATGCCTCCCAGTTGCAGTTTATTCCTGGCATTACAGCTGGGTGAGCCTTCTCCTAAAAGACTGGCCCCTGTTCTCCCCTTTACTGAGCTGTTTGTTTTATGGGCGCTTGGGAAAACCTCTCTCAACATTATAGAACCAGAACATTTTAAATGATGCAGCCAGAACTTTGGCAGGACTTTATTTCATGGTCCCTTTTGTAATTTTTGCCTATTCATCCAGCACGGAAGGTAAAACTTGGGAAGTGCACCATTAAACATTCCATTCAGTCACAGGACAGATGCCACCACTTCTCATTTAGCAGATCAGTGGAATGAGGCATGTAGAAATGGGGTCAGATCAGCTCTGGGGTGAGTGTCCCCCCGATCCCCCCAGCTGAGCTCAGCCCTACGTGGTGTGGCTGGGACAGAGGAGGCACCAGCAAACACCAGTCACCTCTGGTCTTAGCTCCCAGTGAGCAGGACTTGCCCTCTGGCTGATGCTGCCCTCCAGGGCAGCATGACAGGCTCAGAGGAGCTGGGAATCATCTCAGGAGCTTGGGTGGTGGGTCTGACCCCCTGGCAGCAGAAGAGAATGCCCACCTTCCAGGGCTCTGAGAGCACAGCTCAGGGTCCTCCCCACATCAGCTGCTCCAGCAGCCCAGAGGTCAGAACCTTCCAGAGGAGTTATCAGAACAGAAATAAACCTCTTACAGCCCCAAACCCTCCAATAAGACGTGTTACAGACTGATGCTCCAGCTAGCTCAGCATCCCATCTTGAACCATATTTCACTTGGCCACAAAGGAGATTATATTCCTGAAATATCATTTGTGTGGGAAAAAACTAAACTATTTGGACAATATGAGTACAAGAAAATTGTGTTAACTAGTGCAAGGATATAATTTTATCTTGAGATTGTAAATATGCTTCTGTTATTTTATTAATCCTCATTAAAGTAGATTTAAAATTGGGTGCTGATTTATCTCATGGAATTTAGCAGAATAAAGAGGCAAAAAAATTGTGAGTAGTTACAGAATTGTTCATTGTTTCCCATCTCAAATAATTATTTCAAATGCCAGCTTCTTATCTTCTTAATCCTTCTCCAAAATCCAATAACTGAAATAAAATTACATTGTAAAATGATGGTAGAAATCAATGGCCTGAGTTATTAATGGATGTTTATTGACACAGATGATACTATTTTCATATGGCAATAACATTGGTCCAGATGCTTAACTGTCAGTTTTAGGCACTTGAGTAGGTGGGTTTGGAAGATCTAGCAGCCCAGAAGGAATTTTTGTTGACAGGCTCTGGAGTGACTTGAGATCCATGAGGTTATTTATGACCTATAACTGCATCTCTGCAGTCTGGTGTATATTCCTGCCATGCACAAAATCCCACCCCCACTTGTCACCTGAGTGTGATCCTTTGTACAAACGTGGGAAAGTCTGTGGATTTTTAGGAACCCAAAGGTTCTGTGTCCTGTTTCCCAGAGACTCCATGTTTCTCAGTGAAGAAGAAAATAAATGTTGTTTGAAACTTTGTTGTTGCATTTATATATGACCCAAAACTGCAGATGGAGTGTGTGCAAAACGTTCTGAAGTCCTGCCTGATGTTTTCTGTGGCTGGTAAATCACCCTGGCTCAGAGCTGGGGGTATTAACGTGCTTGGCTGATTTAGGATGTGGATGTAAATGGCAAAGCTTAGTTTATGAGCTTCTTTATTTCTGGAGGGAGGTTTTTCATGCAGTTCATTAATCTACCTGATTTTTATTATCTCTTTCTCAACAAGAGCCACTTTCTTAATAGGTATTTTGACACTGAGGTTTAATGGCATTTAAAAAGATGACAGGCCCATGCAGGGAACTGCAAGTCATATGTATTAAATTGTTCAGTCATGAAAAGATCATTCCATTTCAGAAATGGAATCTCTGCTGTTCTTTTTCCATTTAAGTTTTAAATCTTGGTCTGGTAGTTTGAACATAATACTCTGTATAAAATCATCTCATTTTGCTTTCAGGTTTTTTTGTTGTTTTGGGTTTTTTTTTTGCTTGTCCACAAACTAGAAGAATGAGAGAGAATGAGAGAGAAAGCAGCTAGAGGATCCCAAGCAGATTTATGCTTTTGGAGCATTTCCAAAACCAGTATAAATCAATTTGATAAAACCAAGTCCTCCAGCATTCATAGAATCACAAACTGGTTTGGGATGGAAGGGACCTTAAAGTCCCACCCAGTCCCACCCCCTGCATGGGCAGGGACACCTCCCACCAGCCCAGGTTGCTCCAAGCCCCATCCAACCTGCCCTTCAACACTGCCAGGGATGGGGCAGCAAGAATTTTTTGTTGAGTTTTGTTTTAAAATTTGTTTCTAAAACGACTAAGTAGCTTTTTATTCCTAGCTAGATCATTGTCTCAGGAGGGGTTAGTGCTCCTGACAGCCTGGCTCTGGTCTCCTGTCCCAGCCTGGGGACTGCTGCTTGACCCTGGCCCTGCTCACGGCTGTGCCACGGAGACACAGGTGTCTTTACACCTGTCCACAGGTGTATTTACAAAGCTAAAATAAACTAAGACCTCTGCAGGCCTGGTGCCTGGACACCAGCATCTTCATGTCTGTGTGAGGCAGACTGGAACAGGTCTCCCTGGAGCCTTCTCCTCTCCAGGCTGAACACCCCAACTCTCCCAGCCTGTCTTTAGGAATGCAGCTACTCTTACATTACTCTGTGGACAGCTGTTCCCTTATTTCCACCAGCCACTCTGCCTTCAGAAACACTTGCATCTCCACACCAGGATGGAGCTGATCTTCCTCTGAGCAGGGGGCCTTCCAATTCTGAGGCAAAACCGGGTTAACCTTCTACTGGCTTCTGTAGTTCTGTGTCTCAGCAACATGAGTCAGTGATTCAGGTAAGACTTTCTTCTGTGGTTTTATAACAGAACATTTCCTCTTTAAACATCTTTTCAATACCCTTTTCCTTTGCAAGAAGTGTTCTACATTTCAAGTCTATGCACATATTCAAACTGGCACTAGTTTCCGTAACTAACACGAAAACGTAATATACATAGCCAGCTCAAGCTCATTACTGTGCTATTTTAATACCTTTCATAACCATATTTGTGCAAAAATAAATAAGCTTTTTTTTCTTAACAACCTGCATTACTTACAGAGAGCAACGTGCTCTTGCTGCAGGCAGAGGAACCACGAGCTGTTCTGTTGGTCTGAAGCTTTTCACCCTGTGTCTATTGTTGCAAAAGAAGATGTAATCCTGCAGAGATCGTAGATGTTCTGCTGTGCATGGACAGGTTAGACTTCATGCATGTGTTCTCTTCTTGGAAATGTCTGTCTGGTTTAGCACAGGTTTTTTAGCTCTGAAAGGCAGGGCTCCTGCAAGATGTTCCCAACATAATCCTGGACGAGTGCCTGTGTGAATGGAGGCGCTCGCAGCGAGGGAGCAGCGTGAGCTTGGGATAGAGCAGGATGAATGGGAGAGCTTTGACAGCAGAGATTGGACAGACCTGTGTGGGATTTGTCATTCCACTTGCAGGAGTTCGGAAATGTTGTTTGCTGTCATTATTCCTTTCCCAGGATATTGCACTTCTTGATGGAAAAACCTCTCCTCTTGCTGAGGGACAGGCTGCAAGAGGGTTTAGTCTTGCACAGTAAGTAACATGTCTTGCTTTTCTCCCAGGTGTTTTTATGGTCATCTTTAGGTTCTTGTCATCTGGATCTGTGACTATGGACTGACAAGGTAGCTTGTTTCATTGTAAAGGCAGACATATTTGAAACAGTGAAGGTAAAACACATTCATCTCTACAGCAGTGATCTCCTTTAGAAGTCCTAGCAAACAACTATGTCAAAGCAATTAGAGTCACAGAATCATCCACTTTGGGATGGACCTCAAGTACCTCCAGTCAAACCTACTGCTCCAAGCAGGGTGGTCTGTGAGATCAGAGTTTTATCCAGCTGGGTCTTGAAAACTCCCAGGATGGAGACTGCAGGAGCTCTCTGCACAGCCTCATTCAGTGCCTGGTTGTCCTTGGTGACATTCCTTGTGAGCAGCTGGAATCTCTGCTTTCCCTGTATGACTCCTGCTCCCCATTCTCCTGCTGTGCACTGTTGTGACAAGCCTGGCTCCAGCTCCTCCACCACCCTCCAGGTAGACAGGGTCAGGCTGCTGGGAGACCCCTCTGAAGTGTCCTTCCCTCAGCCTGAACAAGCACAGCTTCCCTCAGCTTTTGTTTACAGATCAAGTGCTCCAGCCCTAGTCATCCTGGTGGTCTCTGCTGGACTTCCCCAAGTCTGTCAGTGCCTTCCTATATCAGGCCCAGACTTATGCAGAACTAATCTCAGAAACAAGGACTTAAACTTATATTTGTCTCTTGCACACTTTAATACCAATTATTCCTCTTGCTGTTCACAGAACTAATCTCTCAGGACTGCTAAGAAAGCAAAATCTATCCTCACTGCCAAAGACACAGTGCTCATTTCACTGTCTTCTTGGAATTTCATTAACAACATGTCCCAGTTCCAGCTGAGATAGAGCTAATTTTCTTCTCAGCAGCTAGAATAGTGTTGTGTTTGGGATTGAGGATGGTGTTTGGTATGAGAAGAATGTTGATAACATGCTGATGGGTTTAGATGGTGTGAAGAAACCAAGGAGTTTTGGACTTTTCACAGGGAGCTGGTGTGCAGGGGCACAGGAAACTGGGAGGGAGCATAGCCAGAGCAACAGATCCAAACCAGACAACATGGTATTCCATATCCTACAACATCATGTTCCATATATAGATGGGAATTAGCCTGGAATTTTCTCCCTCTCTCATCTGGGATTGCACTTTCTGGGTTTGTCTTCTCCACAATTGCTGGGCAGGGCTGGGCATTGGTGGGGAGCCACACTGTACATCGCTTGTTTTCATATTCTAATATCATTTTGGATATTATTGTTGTATTTTATTGTATTTCCATTATTAAATTGTTTCTATCTCAGCCCTTGAGCCTCTTCACCTTTCCAGTCCTCACCCCCACTGCTGGGAGCTGCAGGGGGTGGCTGGGGGTGTTCAGCTGCCTGCCAGGTCAAACCGCAGCAGAACCTTACACTTGTTTTCACTACAACGTCTGCTTTTCAGCTTCTTTGCCCAGCTCCATGGATGGCAGGCAGTTTTCAGGATTAATGAATTCTTTAGTAATAACATCATTAGTCACTATCTGAAGATCAAATAATCCTTTACAGAAGTGATGTGGAAGTCGAAAGGCGCATGGAAAAGGGCTCTGAAACTGCTTCCTGCTTCTGGCCAGTCAGTAAAGCCCTCACTGGGAGGCTGAATGTCTCAGTGTCCTGGTGTAACAGCAGCTGGAGGTTTTTCAGGACAGCACAGAGGAACACATGCAACATAGGAATGTATGAAGCTGCTGCCAGGCTCATCTGCAAAAGAGGTCTCTTTCTAAGGGCATCAGGGTAGCAAGATGCATGAAAGGACAGTGTCTTATTTTAAATTACATCTGAAAGTTCTCTCCGAGCTCTACTTTACCCTAACACTGAAGGAGGAATTGCAAACACCCAACTGGAAGGAGCAGTGGCTGCATGTGAGGACTGAGCTGCTGTTCAGAAAGACCTTGACCAGCTGGAACAAGGGGCTGGCAGGAACCTCCAGGGGTCCAGCCAAGGCCTTTGCATGATTCACAGCCCTTTCCTTGTCTCCTCCAAAAATGGGGTGAATGATGCTATCATCATTGGTTCACTGCTATGGCAAGAAGTAGGCAATGGATGTGAGTTGAAGCTTTTTACTTCTGTGTCTGAAGTGAGAGAAGTTCATTCATGAGAGTCTCTTTTTCACAAGTGACTACAAGGACCCCAAACTCTCTGTGCAAGACTGCCAGGACTGTCCCTTTCTCTCCCCCCAAGTTCTCCTATAGGGTGTTTGTTTCAGCTCGATGTTTACCTTCACTGGAGGTGCCCAAGAGTAGCTGTGCATCAAGAAAGCTGGGACACCCCTGAAATCCATCCTGAAAGGGAGCTGGTGTTGGTACAGCTGGAACAAGAGCTGCACGAGGGGTGACCCCTCTTTGCAGAGCAGAGCTCCCCTGGTGCAGCCACCGGCTGGGCTGGGATGAGCCTGCTGGGCTTGTGCCTTTGCTCAGGGAGAGGAGAGGAGAGGAAAGGCTTTTGTGGCAGGTCCTGGGGCCAAACAGCCCCAAGGCACCTCCAGTCTTTGGGCAAGGCCAGGCCCCAGAAGCACCAGCATCTGTCCAGGGAAGGAAGGGGAGCTTGGATCTTCCCACCACCAGGTCAGGCAGACACCAAAACACGTGCAGCTCTCACTTGTGGACACCCAGGCACGTTGGCTCTTTATCTCAACGATGGAGAAGTTGCACTTTTCTTCAAGGGAAAGAAATAAAGTTAATCTCTAGCCCTTACTTAGCATTTCATCCATGCGTTTCAGACCATGTGGCATCAATACCTTTTTTGGTAACTGAAATAAATGAACAGAGGTTCCTCTACATTTATTTCACAGATCTTTAAAAACAAGCTGTTAACTCTTTTCTTAGCTTCTTAAGTGTAAGAACAGAAGCCAAAGGTCAGTTACTATCTCACAGAGGTTTTAAAGTGGAGATATTTATGGTAGAGATTTATAATGCCATCCCTGGCCTTGGAAGACTTGGTAGCAATTAAACCAAATGTTTGAGCTCCTGAAAACTTAGGCAATATGTTAGGATGGAAGAGAACTTTTTCACCATGTTCTGTACAAAAACACTCTTTTGATTCATAATCCACAGCCCTCCTGCTTCTCTTTGATTTTCCGGCAGGCTCCTATCAGGAGCAGTCAGAGGAAGAACAGTGTTTCAATGAGAATAACACAATTATTTTCTTTCATTTAAAATAATTCATGTATTCAGTTTCATTGAGAGTTTTCCTGTAGGACTCACTAGAAAGACTTGCCAGCTGGAAACCAAAGGGATAAGACATATAGCCATTAATTTTCAGAAACATTCAATATCTTTTTGTGTTGGATTTTTTCCAGTTAAGTGAGTCAGTTCTGAGCTGGTTGTCAAAAAAGTAAAGTAATGACAAGTTAATTCTCAGGGAAATGTGAATAGTTTGAAGCCTGTTACTTCCCAGCTGGATTGTAAATGGGTAGCAATATGCAGATGGATCTTTTCAGCACCATAGAGAAAATAAATATTAATAGAAACAAA
Source organism: Chaetura pelagica (assembly GCF_000747805.2). Lineage (NCBI taxonomy): Eukaryota > Metazoa > Chordata > Aves > Apodiformes > Apodidae > Chaetura > Chaetura pelagica. The sequence continues at coordinate 237,283 of NW_009954619.1, forward strand.
AAAAATTATTTTGCTGTGTGTACAGAAGCACAAAGGCAAAACATGTCAATATGTTGGTTCATACACACACCCAGTAGTAAATCTATTTATTAAAGATTCTTCAGTTACAGCTGTAACTTTCTGAACATATTTAAATTGTTCTTTATTAATTATGCCAGGCTGACTGCATTCACACAGAAACATGAGCATGTCCAGGCACACACACAGCATCACTGGGCATCATCACTGTTCCAACTGGGTTTGTCTTTAGCCAGTGACTGGCAGTGCTACAAGTCCTAAAGGGACTTTCATCAGCTTGAATTAAAGTCACTCGAAGGAAATTGGCAAATGGAGCTTTGTGTGAAGAGAGAATGGTATGAAAAAGGAAAAGGTCTCACATCCCCTTCCCTTTTTCCTCTCTCTTCTTCAGTGCTTCTCTCTGTACTACTTTTCATTCTTCTGCCCACTATTACCCTTCCAAACCCTGTGCTGCTCCCACCTGGGCTGGTCCTTTGTTTTGATGCTCACTCACAACATGTCCTTCCCAGCCAGCCTGGCCAAGTGGCAATTGCCCCCTCTCATGCACATCAACTTCCTCATTGTCCTTAGCTGAAAAGGTGCAACTCTGCTGGCTCTTGAAGACTGTGTTTCAGATGGGATATTTCAGGATGAGGAATCAGATCCTTTCGGCTCTTCAGTCCCTGCACTGCAGTTTTGATGTCCCTGCTCTTCCCAGGAACACGCCAGTGAGGGTCTCTTTCCTGCAATATAACCCCACACCAAGCAGGCTGGTGGAGAGAGAAGTTCATGGCATTTTAGTACCCAAATACTACCACCAAGTGCTAAGGCTGTTTTGACAGTACTAAAATGTGTGTCTGTCACTCCATCTGTAACAACTGAGAGCTGAAGTCACACCATTCAGTGCAGGGGCACAGCAAGGACTAGAGAACGTGATGCTCAGCATATGTGTGGCTCTAAACATCATGGAACTGCACCATTCCTTGAGCTTCATCTGATTCATCTTATGATGAAAAATGAGCAGGCAGTAATGGGGTAAGTGTTTGCAAATATTTTGCCACTGAATTTAAATCACAGGTTTATTTCAATAATAAACATGGGAGTGCATCTTGATAGGTTGTTAGCTGAGTGGAGTGGGTGGTTAGTCTTTTATTTTTATTCAGAAGATTTGGTGAAATCACATGATTTAGTTATTTTGTCTGTAGTAAGAATATTGAACTCAGTCACCAGCTTCACTTCCATTGAAATCACAGGACAATAACATCAAAATTATGATGCAGAGTTTTGTTTGTTCAATTTGAATATGCATGAGAAGCTGTCTGGGGAATGTTAGGCAGCAAAACTCTTGTGCTAAAATGTTAAAAAACAGGCTTTGCAGAGTCAGAAGCAACCTTTAAGTACTGAAACAGATTAAAATTTGGTGCTGAGTTAGTTTATGAAAATACCATTCATACTCTAGCATTCATGAGTAAACATGTAAATCTGGAAGCCAGATCTCCTTGCAGGCTGTGAGAAAAAAATGTTAACGGTTTCTGACAGACTTGATCTAGTCTCATTAGCTGGTGAGCACTAACCACTCTGTTCCCAGTCATTGTGGAAAGAGCCTTGAATTTGGGTTTCCAAAACATGAGATGACAGCACATTTTATAATTCTGTCTCCTTTCACATGAACTGAGGGTCTGAAGCTGCAGGCTCCTCAGGGTGGCAGAACGAAAAGGGGGGCAAGGCTGAGACATGATTGCTTTGCCAGGACCACAGGCTGCAGTCAAGGCTGGAGGAGCTGCCCACGTGTTTCATGCACTTTGGAGAATGGTCACCATCCTGCTCCCATTGTTGCTTCTGTTGCAGTGACAGAATTCACCAGCCCATTTCTGATTTTTATCCTAGATGCCACGGACACACCTGGCACAAGCCCTCTGTTGATCTGGGAGATCAGCAGCAGATGTTGGGTATATCAGCTGGAAGATTTGGGGCCAGGCTGTACAGGTCTGGCTCCAGCATCCAGCTCCAGCATCCCTTGATGGGATGGGGAAGCCTGCAAGGTCGTGGCATCATGTCTGCATCACAGGCTGTGGGACCATCTGATCACAGCACCTTTATTTATACATGAGGGATCTTTTTTGAGCCAAGCAGCAAGGGAGAAACTCATTCTGTGACTTCTGTAAAAGCAGACCATTCAGCTGTGGGGTTTTGATGACAACTCCCCAGCTGTGCCCTGAGCAACGTCCTCTGTACCTCGGTGTGTGACATACAGAAGTGATCAGGCAGATGCAGAGATGTTCAGCTCAGGGCTCAGATACCCAAGCACAGAGGTTCTTGTGTGTGTGCCTGTCCCAGCTCCTCCAGAGTCAGTGCAGAGCCAGCCCATGCTGACAGTGGAGCTCAGCGTGCAGCTGTAGCTGCAGGGACCTTAGTCAGGCTGACACAAGGGGTGGGATTCAGTTGCCCAAACACAGACATCCAGCATCACTTCAGGGGCTGTGAAGTACCTTTCTTAGCCTGTCTGGACAACCTGTTCTGACCGACCCTTCTTGTGCAGAGGGGCTGGGCTGGCTGATTTCCAGAGGTTCCCTCCAACCAAAATGCCACTGGGATCTCAGCTGGTGGGAGACGCCAAAGCTCCGGGCACCCGGGAGCTGCTGCTCTGCCAGAACAGCAGGGCTGGCTCCTGACCCACCTGAGGATGCTTGGGAGCCCAGTGCCCCAAGAGGAGCCTGACATCTGCCTGGGACTGGCAGATACAGAACAGCATGGTTGGGAAATGTGCACCCTTTCTGTGCTGGGCAGGAGGGACACCCTCATCATCTCATTACACTAGAGACTAGTGCTGGGGTGACTGACTGCTCAGGGGTTGTGTCTCTTGGAATATTACAGAGCCAGGACTCCAGAAGGCAAAGTGTTCCCATCCAAAGGTAACTCCTTGCTATGATATGATGTGTGAACATGCTACACCTTTGCATTTTATGCTTTTGGCTGTCCCAGTAAGAAGCCCTCATCTACCTGGAGCTTCTTTACTGTGCTGGAACTTGGATCAAACCACCTCTAAACCATTTCTTGGGCAAACTAAAAAAAAAAAAAGATTGTTAATTTTTTTTTTTCTTTTATTTGAGGCATATCTTTCAGACCTTAATTTGTTTCTATAGCCCTTGCTATGACAGTTGTTGAGTCTCTAAAAGCACACATGGTGACCGTCTCCTTTTCATCCTACCACTTGGTAACTGCAGCACTGCAGAAGCCATCACATCCACCTTGTCCTGCTTCAGTCGTCCTGCCCAGGAACTCATCTCAGCTCTAATTGCCTTTCACCAGCCAGGCTCTCATTCTGCAGGCACAGACAATCAGCATGCAAACCGTGCATTCAAATGTGCTCAAATGGATGATGGTTAAATGAGAACAATTTACCACACATTTGTTTCTTGCTCTGCCTTTATCAGTTTTCACCAGAAAATAATTTGCTTTGATTTGTGTTTGCTTTTGTGTTGCAGCCTCTGCCAGCAACAGCTTTTTTCCAGCTCGTTGGTAGACACTGATTAGCAAAACAGGACAGTGAAAAGCCTTCAAATGTTTTAGCAGCATTTTGAGAGTTGGTTTTCAATCACCTTCGAGTTACATTAAGGAATGCTTCATCAGGTACTGAGGATTCAGGAGCTCCCTCTGATGCCAGTGGAGGTGGCCCATGGGGATGGTGCTCACCTTGTGATACCTGGACCAGAACCAGGCAGCTGAGCTGCCAGCTGGACACTGGTGAGCTCCACTGAGGAAGCCATGGGCTTGCATTAAATCATAGCAGAGCTACTGTCTGACCAGGAGGCAAAACAGCACAATCAGTGGAGGATGTTTTCATTTTAGTCTCTGTTTAAAAGTGAGACTGCTCTCAGCCACATGAGGGATTCACTAAACAGCCAGTTTACTCACAGAGAGTTGCAGCTTCTTTAGTCGCACTTCCCTATTTTCTCCCTAAAAAAGCTGGAAATGGAGAGCCCAGAGCCCTTCAGCCTGGCAGGTGCTCTCGTAGGGCAGGCTCAGCCAGCACAGCCACGTGTCACTGTCACGTGCACTGACACCTGCAAGTCTTGGACACAAACATTGTCACACTGGAGCTACCCACAACCCTATGATCAAAAAAACCCAACTATTCCCCTCCAGAAAGCCCTTTGGCATCACTTGGGTTTGGCTGAGGGTGGTTTGTGTCCTGGGCTGCTCTGTTCACCTCTTACAATGTCTCTTGCACTTGGAGCCTCAAGGTATTTGGGCACTGGTGGTTTCCTGTGTAGGGAGTGGGAAGGGGGGATGTCAGACACGAGCCCCTTTGCCACCCTCCTGCCCACGGGGAGCCCATGCTCAGAGGGCAGCCAGGGGAGTGGAGGGAAGAAGAGGGACACTTCTTTTTCCAACTCAGAAACACTTTTGTGCAGACAAGTCACACCAGACATGGGGCAGCCCACCCTGACACGTCACTGAGCTGTTCAGGTCTCACATGAACAGTCTTTATGGTGAGAGCCCAGCAAGAGGTGGGCAACAGCAGCTCCAGCAGGCAAGGGTGAAGTCCAGCTGGCAACTGGAGCTCTCTCCCCTGGCCAAGGCAGCACGAACAAGCCCTGTGAGTCACAGCAGGGATGGTGCTGTACAGCAGCAATTAATTTGCTCCTGAGGCAAACGGTCCAAACAGTAAAGGCTTTTGCAAATGGAATTTGCTGTTCCAAGGCAAAGAACTAACTGGCAAACAATAACCACTCCAGCCTGAAAGCTCGGCTGGCAGTTGGTTTACATCTGTGCTGCAGAGAGTTTACAGATTCCCCGTGAGTTGGATAGGGGATATGTTTTGCAGCACAAATAGATTTATTACTGTGACAGGCAGTAGAAATAGAAGGACCTGCTGGCAGGCAAAAGTGTGATTTGTTCTTCTGCAAAAAGCAAGAGGTGTCCAGCTGGCCAGTGGCCATTCCCAGGAAAAAGCCCAGGGGAGGGAACAGGTTTTACCTTCTCTCTGCTTGACTCTTGCCTGCTACATCCTAAAGGAATCAGGGCTTTTTTTATTGTACCAAAAGACATTAGTATTTAGCAATGTTTCTATGAAGTGAGCAAGTAAGGGGGATGCAAAGGTCAGGCTGTCTTCTAGATGTTTCATTTCTCAAGCACAGGGTGGCACTTTCTCTGTTACTCATGAACAGAAAGTCATTCTCATTTCTTTTCCAGCAGCTCCTGTAGGGACTAATCAAGGTCTCATTGTGCTGATGCCTGATTGGTGGCCGTGAGCAGAAAACCCTGGTGCCTGTTGGATGCAGTTCAGAAACATCCACTTTTTGCCATGTAAGGTTTGACATGAGCACATTGTGATCAGCAGAGCTCACCAGCACACGTTACCATCATCTCTCTCAGGCAAAGTGTTTCAGAGCATTTCAGTTCTCCCAAAAAGAGGAGACATTAAACTTGTGCAAAAATGCCTGGCTAAACCAGGCAGAGCTGCTGCACCCAGACCTGCTGAGCTTTCCACAGAGAAGAGGGAGTTCTCTTTTGATGCACAGAGAGGTTTTGTGGGCAGGTTGGACAAGGTGTCCAAATGCTTGAGCCATGTGCTCGCTCTCCTGGGCCTGCCCAGGGGACCTGACACTGCAGAGAACTGTGGGTAGTGGGAGTGCAGGGGTCACCTGCCAGTGTCTCAGCAGAGTGAGCAGCAAGAGACATCAATCATTTCCTTTTCCTGAAACAAAATAATGAAATGCAACAGCCTGAAATTAAGGTATGAAAAATGAGGCTGAACAGAAAGAAAAAGATGCGAATAGCAAGAGCTGTCTGATTATGGAGTAATCTTGATGGAAGAAGGGAAGAAACCCAAGTGGCAAGTAGCATTTCCTGGTGGTTAATCTGGTGTAGACTGAGACAGAAGGGTTAATTCTTCAGTGGTTGATAATGGACAAGCTGAGACTTGGGGGTCATGAAACGGTGAAATCAAGGTATGAAGATGAACACATAATTTATGTGAACATGACAAAGAATGGTTGTGATGTGTCCATTTTGCCATAAAAGTAATTTTAAAAACCCAACATTGACCAAGAGATACCTACTGCTGCTTCATATTCTAGTGCTGCCAAAAATGGCCAGATCTTATCACACCAGTAGCCCTGGCAAACACTGACTTTGTGGAGCTGACCACTGTAGGGCAGTGCAAACATTATCAGGGATCAGAGGAGTCCATTGTACTGATAAAGAATTTCCTTGCAATGCTGTTGCAGTCATTGAAGCTGTGTTTCTCTCCTGCACAGCAAGGCAGGCTGAGTCCACCAGAAGGTTTCCTAAAACCTCCCTTTGCAGTGCCAACCCATTTGCTGCCTTTGCCCAGTGATTGCTTGCTTGAGTTCCCACCACCCTGTCAGCTCTAACATAGAATATGTGAATTCTGGCACAGACAGGAATGAATACAGGTAATTTCAATTTTTAAAGATTTTCATCTGCTGTGGAGTGTACATGTTACGTCCTTAGAGAATATGGAATCACATGCCATGTTTAAACCAAAAACAAAGCACCAGAATGAGCCTCAAGGTGCCCCATTTCCACCAAAATCAGTAAAGTGGTGCACTGAAAATAACTGTTTTGTTACGGATATACAACATAGTGTTCAACCTACCATCTCATTTTGATACTTTATTTGCAGAGTCTTCTGCTTGGTTCCTTCTAATACTTCCCTTCCTTTCTGGTTCTGTTGTGTATCTTTAACTGACCAGGATGATTTAAGCCCTACTGGACTCTTGGCATGTTAGACAGATGTTCAAGGCCCCCCTTATAGGAGAAGACAGAAAGCAGCTTTAGGACATTGGCAGCTTTCTCATCTACATATGAAAGCACAGAGAGAAGAGACAGTCAAAGGGCCCAGCTTCTCCTAGAGATCTCAGAGCTCCCTACCATCTTGTGTACCAGCCTCTCACTTGGCTGCACATTCCCCCACCACTCCCAGGGCAGGCAAAGCTCCCATGGAATCCAAGCCTAATATGGGGAAGAGATACCAGTTCCAGTGGGTACATCCACAGCTGAAACAAGTACAATTAAACACACATGGACCTGAATCAACTGTTGCACTAGTGCTACATTGCTGGCACTTCAGGTGAGGGTGGATTGACACCGGGCAGTGCAGAACTCACCCCTCACACCACTAAGGACTGTCTGTCACCAGGCAAAAGTGCCCCATGAGAGCTGGTGTGGAAAGAAATGCTGATACCCATGAACAGCCAGTCTAGCAAAATGCAGTGATACTGAAATGAACAGCCAGCCCCTCAGAACCCTGCCTGGGCAGCAGGAGTGTCCCCTGTGCATGTGTCTGGTACCTGTCCTGCCTGTGGGAGGAGAAACACCAGGTCTGCCAGTGGGCACAGGACTGATGCTGTGCTGGCAGGGAAGAGGGAGGAAGCACTTCTGCCTGGCATAACTCACAGGGGATACTTCTCTACTTGTTTGAATACATCTGGCAATAATAGATGAGGCTGGCATAAGGTTGTGGGGAGTTTTAGTGTCTTGCAATACCATTAATTGCTCATTAATATCTCTTAACCCTTACTTTTATGGACATGAGAGTGCTCTGTTTCAACAAACATCAGCTGGCCATTCTGTCACCCAGCCTCAGGTGAGCACATGGAGGAGTTATTTGGAAAATCCGTATGGATTGAGAGTGTGTCTGAGACTGAAAGCACCATGGTCTTGGTTTCTCCTCTTCACCACCTTTATCAGGTAGATTCAAATAGCACGTTAGGCCAAAAGAAAGCTGCCTAAAGGGTCCCTGAAACAGCATCACTGTGAGCTTCAGCTACAAAAAGGAGCCTAGCAAGGTGTGCTCCCAGCACAGGCAGGACAGCTGGGCTGTGCTGCACAGTCCCCAGCCCTCCTGCTTGGCTGGGCTGGCTGTCTCCACCGTTCACCCTCCCCTCTGGCACAGGCAGAGCAGACAGCCCACGTAACCCTGCAGCAAGGGGCAGCTCCCCTGCTCCCGTGGCAGCAGAAAGCAGTGACCTTCCAGCATTTCCCACAAATCTGAGGAATTATTTAAAGTATCTTCAAATCCTGCATCTGTGGCAGCCCAGCAATAACAACCTGGCTGTAGGTGGCTGCTCCTGCCTGGACCCGAAGCCCAGGTGGCTCTGCCACACCAGCCAGCAGTGGCAGGAGCTGAGGTGTTTGTGCCTGTCACCTCCCTGAGACTGATGCTGTGTGTCACTAACCACTGCCTCCCACACTTCTAAAAGCTGCTTCCACACTAATAAGTTCTACCCTTTATGGTGTCCACAAAGACAGAAACAGAGTTTATTTTATTTACAGACTTAGCAATTGCCAGCCATTCACCCTTGGGTGGGTTATCAAATTAAGACTACTGAATCAGATTCTGCTGGCAGCTATTCGATGTCAAACCTGGACCAATCCCTAATTTATGGCTGCAGTTGATGTCAGTTACTGACTAAAAGTGGGTCCCTTCAAGTTTTAGCTCTGTGCATGGGAGGCTGTGTTAAAGATTCAAAGGTTTCTAGAAGCAGCAACTGATGGCTGCATAGGGAAGATGTCCTGTGGGGTAAGTTCTCAACAGGATAGTTTGACCTGCTCACTGGGCTCTGAAGTTTCCTGCACAGTGAACTGAGGAGCTCCTTTATGAGAATGGAACTGATGTCAACTAAAATTACAGTAGTTCTGTTTTGTCTCCATAATTTCACTCAAGGACTTTTCTGGAGTCCTAGGTTTTCTCCCCAGAGCTCTCAGGTTCTTATGGGAAGGGTGGATCATTTCCTTCACACCCCTGGGAGACCAACAAGGAGCATTTGGGCAGCAGGGACAGCAGGAGCCCAGCTTACCCTCTAGGTTGCTCCATTCTTTAAGCCTTCCCTCCAGCCCTCATTTCAAAGCCAGTGGCTCATGATAGTTTCTAGGTCTGCAAGAGGTGCCTCCCCTAGAGCTCCAAGAAGCATCTTACTTTCTAGCACCAGGGCTGGGGCTGCCTCAGAGCCCTGGGCCCCCTCCCAGCCCTGCCATGTGCTGCA
>NW_009954619.1:246404-250428 GCF_000747805.2 Chaetura pelagica
CCTGGGCTCCTTCCCAGCCCTGCCATGTGCTGCAGGCCACCAGCCTGCCCTGTCTGCACCCCTGCCCCACACCTCACCTTGTTCCTGCAGGGTTCCCACAGCACAGGGAAAGCAATCAGGCAGGAGTCCATCCTGACCCAGCCTTTTAAGAACAAACAACTTACAGCAACAAACCAAACAAATCCAGTCCCTGGTGCAGCAAAGGGGCTGGAGCCCATCGGGCTGGAGCAGCACCAGGGCTGTCCCAGAGTTCTTTCCCTGCTAGCACAGGAGAGACAGACCTCTGTGCTCAAAGGCATAACTCACTGGAAAAATTAGCCCATAAAATTATTTCTTATAAGAGAGGCTTATTTTTTATTTAATGCCACATGAAATAAATGGCAAGGCCCAGCAGGGAGGGTTTAGCACGTGTGGTGCTGACCATGTTGCTTAGCATTTATATAGTGCTTTGCTAACTCAGTCCATGCTCAGCCACCCTCTGCATGGCCTTGGGGAAGTCAGGAGCATTTCATACCCCTAACACCAGATAAGGTGTACACCTGGGATGGGCACAGCTCTGATAATTTTCCTCTTCTCCCATGCTCAGCATCCCACCCAAGCTGATTTTTGGTGGCTGCAGCTCACACCTGTGTCCTGGAAGTCCCAGCAGAGCAAGGGGAAGGCTCCTGCCCCCCGACTGCAGCTGGTGGTTCCCAGCTGGGCAGGCAGTGGGAGCAGAGCTCAGCCTGAGGGGCAAGGAACACCCCTCAGCTGAGGAGAAGGGTTTAGAGAGCAGGGCCAGAAGCTGGAGTATGTAGGGGAGAACAGGGGTAAAGGGATGTTGAGGGGATGCTTGGGCTGAGGAGGGCACTTGGATGGGCTCTTGGTCTTAGGCAGAAGAGAATTTGGGGAAAAGCTAATAGAATGATTCTCATGCAGAAAGGTTTAGAGATTGCTTTGAATGATCTTGCTGGGCAGGGGTGTCCAAGGCAGGACAGGTAGCAGGGCTGGGGAACAGGACAGCAGGGCTGGCGTGGGGCTGGGGTACAGAGCAGGTGTCCCTGGAGGGGAGCAACCTGGGGCAGTGCTGGGGAAGGGCTTCAGTGCTGGGGGCTGGTTGCTGTGTCAGGAGACCTGCAGGGCAGGCAGTGACCCCTGGGAGCTGCCTCCCACCTGCACACAGCTTGCCCAGCTCCTACACACAACCACTGCTGGAGCAGCAGGACAGAGCAGACACACACCCCTTTGGCAGGCACCAGGGACAAACAAGGCCCCAGGAGGGGGCACAGAGCCCACCCCACAGCTCTGTGCCCCCAGCTGCTGCTCCTCTGGGCTGGGTGCCACAGCCCATCGCTTCCCCCAGGAAAAGTCTCAAGGATCTGGGGGGACCTCGGGCAGGAGGTGCCCCAGGACAGGCTCTGGCTTGTGCAGCTGCTTTTCATCTGGTCAGGAGACAGCCTGGCACAGAAGGGAACAAACGAGGACAGCTGCCCTAGCCTGTTAATTATTTGGGATCCTAATTTTAACGTAAATACATCTGTGTGCCAGTTCTCCCCTCCCCTTGGAGCTGGCATAACTCCTAGTTTCAATGGATTTCTCTGGTAGAGACCAGACCCATATATTGCAGTCATTACATGAGCCAAATTTATGTTCACATAGATAGCATTTGCTTTTGGAAATAATAATAGCTACACCCTGGTGCTGATTAATGAATAAGACACTGATTAGTGCCTACTGGCTCTGTAAACGAACACTTACAGCACCACAAGGTATTGTAGGAGCGGGACGTGTTTTGCTTGGGTGTTTTTAATATCATCTACTAATATGTTCATTCAGATAGATACTTTTACCATAAATCAACTAGAGATTGTACTATTTTTATTGAAACTTTCTATACACTTTCAAAATTAAAAATACTATGAGTTAACTGACAGTCTTAAAAATTATTTTATTGTCAATCCTTCCCAAAAGATCCCCACCTATATCAATTATTATGTTGTAATTAAAAGCTAGAACAAATATTTATTTCATTTGCATTTAAGATACATTGATTCTGTTCTACATCTCTGCTCAGAAGACAGCTTCAGGACCCCTTGAAAGCTGTATTTTTTCTGGGAAAAGGAATAGATGCCTGACCACAAAGTTGACCCCAACTTACATTTTACAAAACCAAAACCAAAACCATTTACTGGTTCTGCACACGGTCTGTGCTCATACTCTCTAAGCTGAAACTTCTCATTTTGCTGTAAACCTGAATCTAACAGGAGTAAGAAGCTGCTTTAATGTTTTAAGGAGCAGTTCCCCTAGCTGCAAAGGCATTGAAGACAGCCTGGGAGACACGAGCTGTGCAATGCTGCTCTTTATTGTCACAGGTACAGGGTTCTGATGTGGTAGTGCTGCACATTCAGGTTATTGAACATCTGCAGTTCAGGAAGGACTTTTCAGTCTCTAAAATGGTTACAAATGGTTTTTGCTGGAACACACTCATTCTAAGCAGTCTGATCTCAATGGAGTCCAACTATCTTATTTTGGGTAATAACAGCAAAGTCTTACCAACTGTTGATGGAGATACCATGGGATTAATCTACATTCAGGCTGGAAAAGCAAAGCAGTGCTCCCTCCTGACTCTGACAGATCCCAGAAGTCTTTTCCACAGTTGATTGCCAGGTTGTCCCGATCCAGAGCTTAGGACTGACAGCAGCTCACAGTTTATTTGCAGCTTTGAAGCCTGGTCCTGTAGTGTTTCTCTCCTGACAGAAGATGAATAAAGGTGTCACTGTGGGAGACTTTTAGCCGGCTGCTGTAAAAAGGACCCTCTTTGCCTTCCCTCACAAGACCCTCTGCCTCACTTTTGGAGCCTGCAGCTTTCCCCTCGGCTGAGTTCAGTTCCATCAGCTCCAGTTCATGCTTGGCAGCTGTTTCTAAAACTCTCTGCTTGTTGTAATACCTGACAAAGTTGTTAATGATGGGGTGGATGGGGAGGGCAATCGCTATCACCCCGCAGAGAAAGCTGATGGCAGCGTTCAGCTTCCCCAGGGTTGTTTTAGGGTAGATGTCCCCGTAGCCCACGGTGGTCATGGTGATGATCGCCCACCAGAACGACTGAGGGATGCTTTTAAAGAGCGTTTCGGGGTGGCTTTGCTCCATGGTGTAACCCAGGGCGGAAAAGACAAAGATGCCGACGGCCAAGTACATGAGGAGCAGCCCGAGCTCCTTGAAGCTGCGCTTCAGGGCGTAGGTGAGGGTCTGCAGCCCCGAGGAGTGCCGCGCCAGCTTGAAGATCCGCGCCACGCGCATGATGCGCAGCGCCTGCACCGCCTGCTGCACCTTGCTCAGCTCCATCAGCCTGGCCCCCAGGTGGGTCAGGGTCAGGCTGACGTAGAACGGCAGGATTGCCAGCACGTCAACGATGTTCATGAAGGACACGGCGAAGTGGAGTTTGTTGGGAGAGGAGAGGAACCTCAGCACGTACTCCACGGTGAACCAGCCTATGCAGGCTGTCTCGATGTTGTCCAGGGTCGGGTGCTCTACACGTTTCCCCTCCTTGTCCACGACCTGCAGGTCTGGGATGGTCCCCACACACATCACGATGGAAGAGGTCAGAATAAACAAGAAGGACAGGACGGCGATCACTCGAGCTGGGTAGGATGATTCTGGCTTCTCCAGAAATTTCCAGATGTACTTTTGGCACCTTTTCCAGCGACTTTCCGAGGCATCCACTCCCAGGTCATCCAGAATCAGCTGCACCCTCCGGGCTATTTCTTCCAGCTCCTCCTTTTTTTCACTTAGGTGAGTTTTGCAGCAATCGTCCAAAAACTTCAGATCTACTTTCCAGAATTCCATTTCGTTCTTGAAACATATGGGGCATATTCCTTTCTTCATGTGGATCTCCCCGAAGAAGTACACGTCCATGATGCATCTGAAAGCATCTGGGTCTCTGTCAAAGTAAAACTCCCTCTTCCCAGGGTCATAGTCATCACACAGGGAGAATATGCTGTCGTAGCCCCCTGACAAGCAGTGGATCAGCTCTGCCAGCCGTGTCTCC